>NC_134703.1:39113726-39137104 GCF_043290135.1 Rhipicephalus microplus
CCGCTAAGACATCGGTCACAAAAGTTGTTGAAACATAGATTATGGCTACCATTCAACCAGTATTGTACCCGACTGGCTTTTTAACGGTTTTAATTAGTTCATCAATTGGATTGAGCGAATGAAATTAATCTAATAATCAATCAGTATTTACAGTAGGTATCCACCTACGTTTCCAGAAAGCCTTCGACTCCATCGAACATGAAATTTTATTCCAAAACTTGAAGCTTATGGCTTTAAAGGTAAAGCTAAAAATTTCATCCGAAGTTATCTGCAGAATCATTTACAGTACAGATTTGTCTCCCGGACGCTCAATCTGAAAAAGCTGCTATGAAGTATGAGGTGCCTTAATGATCTGCACCAAGCCATCTACTACGATAATATATGTAGATGGCATCACTAATATCCCCTTTACTGCTGAGATCATAATGTACGCCGACTATATTAGTGTTTTTTTTCCTGGGGCTGATTTGAAGGAGCTAGAGGCAATGTCAAACAACTGGCTGACTGAACTTAATCTTTGGGTATCTTCGAAATAATAAAAAATAAACGTTAAAAAGAAAAAGTTTATGCTTCTCTGTCCTAAAATGCAGATCGCAACAGAAAACTGTATTATGGCGATTTTCAATTATAGCTAGTAGATTGCCATTAATTTTTAATTATTTAATTACTAATTACCAATCGCCATTGTACAGACTGCGACTATGTTGAAAACATTACAAAGGTACAAACCTGTACCAGAAGCACGCTTCTCCACACAGGCACTCCACTTGCGGAGAAGCCAGTTTCAACAGGCGTTTCTGGCGAGCAGTGCATCCGCACGGACCAGGGTTTCGTATCCCAAAGAACGAAATAGTATATTATATGGTCAGCATCACATGCAAGGGTGCCACTTGACATAAGCCGAAATGTTACGTATGACGTCATTGGTAGAGCAGCACGTCGCAGTCCACTCTGGTTCTGGCAATGTTGATGCTGGCAAAAATAGCGAGAACCACAAAGCGGCCCGGCGTAGGCCCTCCAGTGACACGGGTCAACCACTGACTGTAACGATCTGCTTCCGGACGCATCCACGCTAAGGAAGAGCGGCCTGATCACATGACGGTGGTTACAACTACTGACCAAGAGCTGCGGTCATTAGTGTTCATTGTGGTCTTGAGTGTTACAAGCATGTGTTACAAGCATGAGTGTTACAAGCAAGTGGCACCCCTTCTAGCTGCGCTAGAAGTGGCGCCACATGCTTGTGACACTCATTACCCCCCGTTACTGAACAAAATAGCATGCAGAAATCTTTGCCGGTTCGACGTGTCTCTGTGTGTGTGTGTGTGTGTGTGTGTGTGTGTGTGTGTGTGTGTGTGTGTGTGTGTGTGTGTGTGTGTGTGTGTGTGTGTGTGTGTGTGTGTGTGTGTGTGTGTGTGTGTGTGTGTGTGTGTGTCACTCTAGCAACTGGCGCCTTTTCGTTCAGCATAAGCCTTGCATATCCTGTATTCCTAACACCAGTTTTCAATCAACCATACCAACAACCAACTAGTCAACCGTGATTTACTTATTCAAGCAAGCAACGAATACAATCAATTCCCGATTTTCGGACTCTCATTCTACCATGCAAGAAGAAGATTTTTCTTTTTCTGTGCAGGATAACCACCGTACCAAGAACACCATTTCTTTGCGACATCCTTCGCGCGGTCTCGTCTTCCGCTCTTTCTCATTTTTTTTCCCGGAGGGCGGACGCGATGCACGGCGAGCATGGAACGAAGTATCCGCCTAGATATCGTCGCGTTGAATAATGGACTTCGCGCACGTACAGCGGACACAGATGCAAGCACCCAGTCACGGGCACAATGAGTGCGCGCCATATACAGCGCGTCTTGCTCGATCAATTTTTCACTACCGCGTCGGCGTTGCTGCCACACGAAACGCGTAACCGGGAGCCGGCGCACGTCGCCAAGCCGGAGGTCATCAATATGACCGCGCGCGCGCTCCGGAAGAAAGGCTCAGGCCTCGTCATCGTGGTTCGCGAACACAGCGTCGCGCTCGAAAAACGGCCGCAAGTGGGGAACGTATAAAAGACGTTGGTCCTGCCTGTATGCTATTTTGTATGCTATGTCTTGCTCACACTTTGTTGAGCCTTGTAAGCTGTCATAAGTGACACGTGTAAATCACAATTTCAGGCATTCAAGAAGCCCGTAGAAGCGTTGCTTCTGAATGTCGTAGAAACAACGAAAATCACCACAAATTTCGCCTTGAATTCACTCAACTGCGGCTAACGTCTCACCCTTCCAACGACGAAAACCAAGGCAAACAACAATGACCGACAAGGTGGAACATGCACCGTTGCCGTATACAACGTTAGGTGCATAGCTTTAGGAGGGTGGCATGAGATGATGAATACACCGAATGAAGACACATATCCACACATATCACCGAAGTGAATACTGATGACCGGGAGAGGGGCGAAGCAGTGTGAATCAAATGGTTATTTATTAGTAGATCAGGGTTGGAGTCACGGCGCTGCCGCTTCAATGAATTCTTCCGACAGCGAAATAAATTTCTGCGAATCGAGCTCTTTAACGCTGTCATGTTAAAAAAGCGCGATATATGTTACATTGCATTGCATTGTATGTGCGTGAACATTCTTTTTTTCTGCCCGTCCTGCTTGGACCATTAAATTGGTCTGCAGTATTGTATATATATATATATATATATATATATGTGTGTGTGTGTGTGTGTGTGTGTGTGTGTGTGTGTGTGCGTGTGCGTGTGCGTGTGTGTGTGTGTGTGTGTGTGTGTGTGTGTGTGTGTGTGTGAATCTCCCACTAAAGGGAACCATGTGTAGATGCGAAGCAGCGGCCGCTAACGCTTGTACTGGCGTTGGCGTTGACGCTGGCGCTCATCACGCCCGTTGCGCAGGGGAGAAACCTGAGCAGGCGCAAGGCACGCAATGATGGACCATTTTTACCTACTGGAACATGCCAATCGCTGCTAACAGGCAATGAGAGAGAGAGACAGAAGATTCCGATTGGACACAGAGACTCGCAGCCCGCTTTTAGTTAACGCACACGCGGCGAATCTTTATTGTTCAACAACGCACAGGAGAAATCTCCCACCGACACTATACCTTGGAGGTCAAGATTCAGTGCCTATATATACGTGGTGGGCAGTGAACTGTTGTGCAGTGTGATAAGTCAGTTTTTCAGTCAAGCCGTTGACGGCTGTATGCTCTCCCGTAGTAAAGCACTGCGTGCTCTAAATCGTTAAACACTTTTTTAACACAACTCACAAGCAGATGCTGCCTGTGTTGGCGTTGCGAGACGAGAAAGGGTGGAGCAAAGGAAAGGAGAGAAGGGGGAGGGGACGTGCATAAGCAATTGGGGTGCAAACGCCGTTGGGAGGGATGCCTAGAGGAGGGAGAGAGCCTTGGCTAGCACACGCTGGCTTCGTATACGTTGAGAGAGGGCGGAGCGTAGGAGAGCAGAGAAGGAGAGGGGCGCGCATGCGCTGTAAGGGTGGTCACGCCGCACACCGATTGAACTCGACCATAAGACGCCTCGCATATTATACATTTGGTTGCCGAAAGGTTGTAAGTGTAAAAATAGATGCGCCTTCCCATAACAACTGTTAATTTTGCTAATAAAGCTGCTCTTCATCTTTCTGAATCAACAGCCACGGATAAATGACTTAAACTAGGGGTGCACAACACTCCGGGACAGCTTGTAGAGGCGCATATTTACAGACAGTATCAAAGACTATCGCTTAGAGAAACGGGTCAAGTACTCCTGCGCCAGATGTGAATCAACATTCCTGGTCGCACCACGCTCACGCATGCAGTTCCAGTCGCTGTTAGCAGAAACCTGTGCATACCGTCACTTTCCTAAAACACTCACCCAGAAAGTACTCGCGCGAGACGGGAATCCAAGGCCCTTCAAAAGCGCTTCCCTCCTAATTCTCCAGCAGTATATGTAGACGTGGTCGAATATGCAGAATCATCCAGCTTTCGCAATAGCCATTGTAGACGGATTTCAAAAACTGGTCGCTGTGTGTCCTTTCCAAGTTCGACAGAATCTCTAAAAGCAGAGGAGGCGGCAATTGTCTTAGGGATCAACTTCTCCGCTGAGTACATTTTATCTGATTCTAAAGCTTCAATTTGTAATTTCGCCACTCTAAAAAGCCATTCTCCGGCTGCCAAAATTCTGATGACCACCTCACCACCCTCCTTTGGGCCCCTGCGCACTTTGAACAACCAGGCAAGACGGCTGCTCACACCCAAGCCCGATCACTCATCAACCGAGCTCAAAGCGGCCTGCCTTCGCTTCGAGGTGCCACGTATAGACTCCTCAACTATACTGCAATGTCACGCTCTTTTACCGAATTACGGCCTAACGTATCCCCCACCACATAAATCTCCTTCCAGAATCTCTTCCCAGGTTTTGTGGCGCAAGCTTGAAACGGATACAGTCCTGACTCCTTCTCCTTCTCTCCCTTTTTACGCATGGCGAAACCTCTACTCTTTGCAACTTATGCCCTAGCACCACAGCTGATTTCAATCACGTATTTCTGAATAGCCCGTACAAAACCCAGCCCCTGTGACAAGGATCAGAACACCAGGAGCGATGGGAGGCTGCTCTGCGCACCTCACAACCGGGGTTGCAGCTCCGGACAGTGAGGTGGACCAAAGGGGTCGCCGAAGCACAAAGGTGTCGGGCCACCTGGACTGCCCCGAGGGCCCATCGTCATCCTGCTTCTACTGGAGACAGTAGAGGTTCGTAAAGCGATATCCCAAGAGGAGCAATTACAACGAAAGGGTATACAGAAAAAGTGAACCATTACTTTCTTCAAGTTTAAATCGTGTGTTAATACTAAGAGATAGTGTAATGATATCAGGTGGTATAAAATAGTTTTAGACGGGCATCCGCAGTAGCTCAGCGTACCTGCTATTCGAAGTTGCCTGCGCCGGAAAAGCTAGCTAGAACTAACACTCGACTCAAACTATTATTTTCCACCACGCTCTCCACGAGGCTGAGCATTCTCCGCTTTCAAGCATCATTTCCACACGAGCACGACGTGAATGCGAAGGACAAAATACATTTCGAACGCACACTGTCGCCTTTCATACATACATACATGCATACATACATACATACATACATACATACATACATACATACGTACGTACGTACGTACGTACGTACATACATACATACATACATACATACATACATACGTACGTACGTACGTACGTACGTACGTACGTACGTACATACATACATACATACATACATACATACATACATACATACATACATACATACATACATACATACATACATACATACATACATACATACATACATACATACATACATACATACATACATACACACACACACATACATACATACATACATACATACATACATACATACATACATACATACATACATACATACGTACGTACGTACGTACGTACGTACATACATACATACATACATACATGCATGCACACATACATACATACATACATACATGCATGCGCGCGCGCAGCAACACACTAACGACGACACAAGCTTTTCCATAGCAGAGGCTGCGCTGTGCCATACATCAAAATGCATATCGAAGTTTTGTTTTTTCTTCCAAATTCAAATTTATGTTCGCCCGAACGGCGGCTCGCATTGCTTTCGTGCAACCTCGCAGCCTTTCACGACCGACTGGTTCACGCGTCAGGCGGCGTCCGCAGCGAGACCCCGGGCGGGTTCTCCGAAAGAGCGTGAAATACGCGCCACGAATGCGTTCGCACCAGTTTCGTCTCATATTTCGCACTCTCAGAGATTTCTTTCTGCCGACGGACGCGAGGTCGAAGGGGGCACAACATATTTTTCGCTTAAGCGATGGAGAAAATTGAACAACGACAGAAAGAGACTAAATTCTTTTTGCGTAGAATTATACGGCTGGTACACACGATAGGGCTATGTTCGCGCCCACTTTTATACCCACGGCGTCCACTCTTACCCACTTGCAGGCGTTGGACCAAAACATATACGGACCACGCTGCACCTTCCCAACGTATGCAATGCCGCTGTGAAAGGGAGCTTCATTGGCGCACCTTATAGCACTCCGAACCCGTGGATGAGCATGGTATTTTTGATTGCGATAGCAATTATATGGACACTCGAAACCCACTTTCGCCATCGCAGTCACGTTCCATATAAAGACTGAATCGAATACATCCCCCCGAACGTCGTATGTTGAGTGTGTGAGTGAAAGCCTGGGAAGTCTGCCAATGGGCGCGGTTCAAGCATAGATGGAACGCACCTGCCGGCTCCATTGCGCAAAGGAGCTTGAAGGGGCGCTGGTGAGGGGACTGCGTCACTCAGGAAAGAACCGCGAACTTTCATTAAAGAGGCGCGGTTGTGCTTACTGGCACGCACGCTAGCTCTCCAGAGATTAGCTGACCGCTCGTATACCTTTGTACGTGCTGTGCCCTCACCGGTTACTTCGCATTGAAGTGTGTGTGTGTGTGTGTGTGTGTGTGTGTGTGTGTGTGTGTGTTCCCCTTCAGGAAGGGGTGCGAATGTTTGTCGCAATGTATAAGACTGTCTTTGCGCCTCCCTCCCTATAATGAGTGGGCACGGCAGCACTGCGAAAGCAATGTCGCCTAATCTGCGGCTTCTGTTGCTCGAACAGGTCAGTTTTTATTCAGGATACTGTTACAAAACTGACCACAGATTTGTTGTGCTGCCGTGCCCAAGTGTACTGTTCTCTGGATTTTCTTCTTTGTGTCTGCTATTGTCTGGCGATGTTAAACTCAACCCAGGTCCTGATCTGAAAGTCCTGCTAAAGGAACTGTCTGAAGGTCAGAAGTGAATTAAGGCAGATCTGAGAACTCTAGGAAAAAGAATGACTAAAATGGAAGACGCCTTTAAAAGAATCAAAGATCAGGGTAAAAAATATGCCAGCTAACGAAAACCGTCACGAACCTTAACGTAACACTATCAAGACAAGAAGAAAGGCTAATAAGCTTAGAGGATAGGAGTCCACGGAATAATTTTTTGGTCTTTGGGGTTGAAGAGGGCGAGGCAGAAACCACAGAAGACCTGGAACAAGCGGTACTGCAGGACATATTTGTTAGCACGCTTGGCGTCGAACTAAAAACAGTTGAACGGATCCACAGAATAGGCCGAAAAGGGGGTAGTTCGCCACGTCCGGTCATTATGGAGTTTTACGACTCCCGAGAGAAGTTAACAGTTTACAAAAATTGCAAAAAGCTAAAAGGCAGCAGTATATTAATTGGGGACGACTTTTGCAAGGAAACTCTAGCCAAGCGCA
Organism: Rhipicephalus microplus; assembly: GCF_043290135.1. Taxonomy (NCBI): domain Eukaryota; kingdom Metazoa; phylum Arthropoda; class Arachnida; order Ixodida; family Ixodidae; genus Rhipicephalus; species Rhipicephalus microplus. The sequence goes on from NC_134703.1 coordinate 39,121,047, forward strand.
AGCTATTATGGGAATCAGGGAAAGAAGAAAGAGATGCAGGAAAACGCATGCATATCAATTACGATAAGTTGGTCATAGACAAAGACGTGTATTCCTGGGACTACGACAAAAACTGTTGAGTTAAGCTTCAGCATACAAAGAAAAAACCACATCACTCTGACGACGATCACTGATGCCATTCGCAGTCAAGTGCATGCAGTCTTCGCTTAATTAATCTAATTGCTCGGAGCCTTATCAATAAAGTTAGTGACCTAGAATATATATTATCAAGCTATAACCCACACGTAATCACCATCACAGAAACGTGGCTGCAACCGGAAATAGCGGATAGCGAAATTGTGCCACCCGGCTACAAAATATTTAGGAAAGACCGCGATACACGAGCTGGTGGTGTGGCGATCCTACTTGCAGAAGATGTTGAAGCAATTGTTATGGAAAGAATACCCCACAATGAAAGTGTATGGGTAGAGATAAAATTACCCAAAACTTCCCTTGTTTTGGGAGCCGTTTACAGGCCTTCAGGCGCCCCTAGTTCATATCTAGAAAGTTTGCAGCAATACCTTTATGGTATTGCTACCCGGAATCGTAGAATGGTTATTGCGGAAGATTTCAATCTTCCTGGAATTGATTGGACCACATTCTCAACTAAATCGAAGGAAGCAATATACTGCCAACGGCTTTTAGACATGGCATTCAGCCATGACCTCACGCAGGTCGTCAATGACAGTACACGTGAAATAGGGTATCCACATTCCATACTGGATATAGTTTTTATTGACGGGCGAATCGACACACACAACGTTGCAATTGAACGTGGATTGTCGGACCACAAACTTGTTTCAGTTGAGATAAGCATTGATGGTGCCTTGCCATGCAAAAAAGAAAGCTTCAGACATGTGCGCAACATGAACAAGGCCGACGATACAAGCATAATTGATTACTTGTTTTCTTTGGGTGCGTTCAATGAGGAAAGTGACGTCAATAAGATGTGGATAAGGTTTAAGGAAATTGTCACGCTATATATCAACAAATTTGTGCCCTTGCAAAAAAAAGAAAGAAAATAAACAGAATCTTTGGATGAATAGGAAGATAATACATTTGAAGCGTGCCATTAACCGCCAGAGGCAAAAAGTAAACAAATATCAATCCAAGATACGCAATTTATCAAGGATTCTGCGTGCTGAACTGAAAGAATCAAAAACAAAGTATTACGAATAAACATTGCCGACATTTATGAAATCTCCCCCTTCCCCCCCCATCTTTTTGGCGTCACTTGTCTCAGAAGGAAGACCACTCAAGACGTGTGCATTCTTTTGTTGTCAATGATGGACTGGTGACCGACTGCTCTTCCATCACTTACCTACACAACAGATTTTTCCAGTCAGTGTTTACTGCTTGTCCTGATGACGGTTATGCATCCACGCCACTTCCTTCTCAGTTATCAGTTATGCCTGACGTTCAGATCACTTATGAAGGCATCCTACCATTATTACTGAACATGAACGTGAAAAAGTCGATCGGACCAGATGGCATACCAAATGATTTACTGCGAAGGTATGCGGAATGGGTTGCGCACTATTTATACATAATATATAATGCCTCAATAGAACAAAAGCGTGTCTCAGATGACTGGCTTGTGGCGAAGGTCGTGCCAACGCATAAGGGTGGAGACCAACAAAAGGTGGAAAATCACCGTCCAATTTCTCTTACCTGTGTATGCCGCAAGCTTTTAGAGCATATTATATCTAAAGCTATGTATACGTATCTTGAGGGCACAAAAACATTTTTTCCTAATCAGCATGGTTTCCGGCTGAATTTATCCACTTAACCCAATTCATGGAAACAGTCGATGACTTCACGCGTGCCTTAAATAATAGTGTTCAGATTGACGCAATATGTCTCGACTTCTCCAAAGCCTTTGACAAGGTTCCTCACAGGGAGGTAATTAACAAGTTAGCGCACCCAGGCATAAATTATAACATGATACAGTGGATAAGTGCGTACCGGACAGGCAGAACACAATATGTAGAAATAAACGGCTTTAAATCTGAGTCATTAAGCGTTACCTCAGGGGTACCGCAACGTTCAGTTTTAGGACCAATATTATTCTTAACTTCCACAAATGACATTTCATGCGGCATAGATAGAAGTACTACAGTGCAACTTTTTGCAGACGGCTGCCTAATTTATAAAGAAATACACAGTGAAGCTGACCAAAAAAACGCTTAATGATATTCTTGATGCTGTCAGTAATTGGTGCACTGAATCTAAAATGAAAATAAATCAAACTTAAACAGTTGCTTTACGCGTCACAAACAAAAGTAAGTGTGTCTTCCATTCCAATTACACTCTATGTTCTACCCGCCTGTCTACCGTCAATGAAATAAAATATTTAGGTGTAACAATATCCAGTAATCTAAATTGGAGGACCCATTTGGAAAACATTTGTGCGGTGGTGAAGAGAAAACTATGGTACTTGCGAAGAAAATTAAGACTTGCTACGACTCCGTTAAGCTAGCAGCATATCTTACGTATATTCGGCCAACATTGGAATATGCCAGCATTGTGTGGGATCCCTCGGAAATCGGCCTCATTAATATGCTAGAAAGAGAACAAAGGCGAGATGCCAGGTTTCTTCTTTCAAAGTACTCCTCGACTGAGTCTGTAACAGAAATGCTACGCTCTCTTCAACTGCCCACTTTAGCCGAACGACGGCAATTGGCAAGGATGAAGTTCTTGTTTTTATTGTCAAAAAAATAAATTAAACATAAACACAACAAAATACTTAACGCCACTCCGCGGAAGAAACCTAAGAAGTGTAAACGATTACACATACGAAGTGCCACAACAGCGTGTCAATGTATATGCGAATCCATTTTTCCCAAAACAATTCGTCAGTGGAATGATTTGCCATTACCACTGGTTCATTGTGATTCCCTGGAGAAAATTTGAGGAAGCACTCAAAGATGTTTTTCTGTAAGCATGGTCTACTATGTTAATTTATTGCAATTTATTTGTATGCTTACTACGACTGCACTTTTTTTCCTTTAGCCTCAATGCCGGTGTTTCCAATGTATGTCATGTAACATTTACAAGTTCAAGTGTTGCTGTTTAAATTGCTGTATGATTTGAATGTATTGATATTTGTCTCATCCCTGTAACAGTAGTATGTCCCACCTCTGTAACAGCCGAAAGGCTAACAGCATTCGGAAAATAAAAATAAATAAATAATGTCAATGCATGAGGCTGGCTTTGCGAAAGTCGATAGACGAGGTAATAAGCTCTTTTAATGCAACCATCAGGAAGCCATTACTCGGGAAAATGTTGAGGGGGGTTCTTTAAGACGCGCCATTGCAATCGCGCTACACGTGATAAAAGTGGACGCAGTCGTACGCTTTCGACAAATGCTTCAGTGAACTCATCCCTGGTAACGTGAGCAAGAGAGGGCACGAGCGTAGCCCTATCTCTTCTATCTCCTCTTTCAACCATAGTTGGTACAAATAAAGTTTAGTCTCTCCCTGTCACCGCTCGAATTTCTCCATCGCTAAAGCGAGAAATATGCGGTGCCCTCTTCGACCTCGCTTCGTCGGAGGAAAGGAATTTCGAGAGTGCGAAATATGAGACGAGACCGGCGCGGGCGCATTCGTGGCCCGTATTTCACGCTCTTTCGGAGAAACCGCCCGGCGTGTCGCTGCGGACGCTGTCTGACGCGAGAACCAGTCGCTCGTGACTGTGCGGTCTTTCGGAAAGCCATGGGGGTCTCGATTTGGGTGAACTTCGAATGGAACTTCGATAAAAACTTGAATATGCACTAAATCTTCGATGTGCGATAGAGATAAAACTTCGATATGCACTTTGGTGCATGGTGCGCACCGCAGCTTTTGCTTTGGGAATGCATATTTCATCGTGGACATGTATTACCATGCATAGAGTTTCCTATAAGTACACTAGAGGGAACCCTGGCGTTAGTGTCTATGGGAGCTACAAAGCACGGCGTTTCTGCGAGCATGGGGATGATGGTTAGTACACAAATTTATCTTGTCATCGTACTTTCGGCTACGTTCGGCTTCGCGTGGCTTGGAGCTGCTTTGTCACGAAACGGGAGTCGGCAAGAGTTCAGCAGTTGCACTTCCCGACGATTAGGCGTACCAATTAAAATCGGGTCACGATGTTCACCAACGTTTGTACAAAACCAAACCAAAACACTATAAACAAAGCCCCAAGAGCGTTATTCGAAGCCCGCAAGCACGATGACAATGCAAACCTAATAATATGAACTTAATTAGAGCTTGTTGTTACGCCTGTCTTTCCGATGTGTACGTCTTTTAGCGCGTTGTCCTATGCATATTTGCGAGATGTTTCAGCGCGCGAACAAAGGAAAAAGGACAGGGTAGACAAAAAGAGCGCTGACTTCCAACTAACTTTATTTCACAGAGTGGCAAGAATATATACGTCTAAAAAAGGATGATTACAGAGCATGAAGATAAAATGCAAGCCTAGTCTACACATCAGTAACAAAGCACGTGTGACGGGTCCTCGATTGCCTCAAAGCCCAGCCAGGTAATCACGTTCAGTCTGTGATAAGGCAACTGATGAAGTGCTTACGCATTTTTCTCCTAGCACGTGTATTTTTTCGGCTTCGATAATTTCTCGGGTAAGCCGGTCTCTGTGCCTTGCCAATATCGAGCACTGATCAAAAAGGGGGGTGCACCCACAATCTCGGCAATGAATGCCAAGATGCCCTTGTACCACATTGTGCACATTGTTTCGGTGTTCTCGGGGGCGGTCATTTATGCACCCGACGGTTTGGCAGACAGACAGACAGACAGACAGACAGACAGACAGACAGACAGACAGACAGACAGACAGACAGACAGACAGACAGACAGACAGACAGACAGACAGACAGACAGACAGACAGACAGACAGACAGACAGACAGACAGACAGACAGACAGACAGACAGACAGACAGACAGACAGACAGACAGACAGACAGACAGACAGACAGACAGACAGACAGACAGACAGACAGACAGACAGACAGACAGACAGACAGACAGACAGACAGACAGACAGACAGACAGACAGACAGACAGACAGACAGACAGACAGACAGACAGACAGACAGACAGACAGACAGACAGACAGACAGACAGACAGACAGACAGACAGACAGACAGACAGACAGACAGACAGACAGACAGACAGACAGACAGACAGACAGACAGACAGACAGACAGACAGACAGACAGACAGACAGACAGACAGACAGACAGACAGACAGACAGACAGACAGACAGACAGACAGACAGACAGACAGACAGACAGACAGACAGACAGACAGACAGACAGACAGACAGACAGACAGACAGACAGACAGACAGACAGACAGACAGACAGACAGACAGACAGACAGACAGACAGACAGACAGACAGACAGACAGACAGACAGACAGACAGACAGACAGACAGACAGACAGACAGACAGACAGACAGACAGACAGACAGACAGACAGACAGACAGACAGACAGACAGACAGACAGACAGACAGACAGACAGACAGACAGACAGACAGACAGACAGACAGACAGACAGACAGACAGACAGACAGACAGACAGACAGACAGACAGACAGACAGACAGACAGACAGACAGACAGACAGACAGACAGACAGACAGACAGACAGACAGACAGACAGACAGACAGACAGACAGACAGACAGACAGACAGACAGACAGACAGACAGACAGACAGACAGACAGACAGACAGACAGACAGACAGACAGACAGACAGACAGACAGACAGACAGACAGACAGACAGACAGACAGACAGACAGACAGACAGACAGACAGACAGACAGACAGACAGACAGACAGACAGACAGACAGACAGACAGACAGACAGACAGACAGACAGACAGACAGACAGACAGACAGACAGACAGACAGACAGACAGACAGACAGACAGACAGACAGACAGACAGACAGACAGACAGACAGACAGACAGACAGACAGACAGACAGACAGACAGACAGACAGACAGACAGACAGACAGACAGACAGACAGACAGACAGACAGACAGACAGACAGACAGACAGACAGACAGACAGACAGACAGACAGACAGACAGACAGACAGACAGACAGACAGACAGACAGACAGACAGACAGACAGACAGACAGACAGACAGACAGACAGACAGACAGACAGACAGACAGACAGACAGACAGACAGACAGACAGACAGACAGACAGACAGACAGACAGACAGACAGACAGACAGACAGACAGACAGACAGACAGACAGACAGACAGACAGACAGACAGACAGACAGACAGACAGACAGACAGACAGACACAGACAGACAGACAGACAGACAGACAGACAGACAGACAGACAGACAGACAGACAGACAGACAGACACAGACAGACAGACAGACAGACAGACAGACAGACAGACAGACAGACCAAAATTTTTGGATCGAAGGTCACCAAGAAAGACTATCATCTTTAAAACGCATGAGAAGGAGGGTCACTTGAGGTCGCAAGGTCAGAAATTCGAAATTGCGCCGTTTTTTTTTCAAGGAGAAATGGACTTCCAAATAGTTAAGAAAAGGCCAGGCAAGCTACGAGTCATGTGAAGTTGATAGCTGATATTTGGTCAGGTGGTATTCTACAGTGGTAAGTGCAACAGAACTCCCAAATTAGAGCCAGCGCCACAACCTAGCATGCAATGACAAACTTCGGTTCGAATGCAGATTCCATACCATTCCCAGTCGTATATTTACACAAAAGGCGTCGTTAAAAACACGAAGGAGTCGTTAAAAACAGACAAAAGGGGAAAAGAAAGTTGAGATCTGAGGTGCGGCCTCACCTGCCGGTAATGGACTCCTTCACAAGAGCAGGATTGGCCACGCAGGTGCAGTACTTGGCCATTACCTTCCATGGCTACAGAAATTAATCCATGGCCCTCAGTCCTCAGTGACTGCGAAGCAACAGTTCAAGGCGGCGGTCAGACCTGCGACACAGAGGTGGATGCTACGTATCTAAGAAGCCGGACAGGCCAGCACTTGAACATGAACTATAGGCTACGTCCAGTGCTAGAGCCCTATCTACTGAGGCTACTTTAGCTGTGCTATTCGAAAAAAAATACAGGGTGTTAAATGGGAATAAATTGGGCTCAGCAAAGTTGGGAAGACAAGTGAGGCTTACACAGAGCTGAAGAACGTACACGTCCTATGCTACCGTGGATCAGTTGACAGAAAAGGACTAGGGGTGGCGTTTCTTATACAGCAAGAATAGCGCTGGCAACATAGAGGAATACTATAGCATCAGTGAGAGGGTGGCAAGTGTCATAATTAAGTTTAACAAAAGGTACAAGATGAAGGTGGTACAGGCCTACGCACCTACATCGAGCCATGATGATCATTTGGTTGAACGCTTCTAAGAATATATTAGAGTCAGCCATTAATAAAGTAAAGACACAGTATACTACTCTAATAAGGTGAATTTAACGCCAAAGTAGGCAACAAACAGGCCGGAGGTCATGTAGTGGAGGAATATGGGATCAGCTCCAGAAATACCTGAGGGGAGTTATTAATAGAGTTCGCAGAACGTAATAATTTACAGATCTTGAATACCGTTTTCCAAAAATGGGCTAACCGTAAATGGACGTGCCGAAGTCCTAATGGCGAAACTAAAAGTGAAATAGACTTCATTTTGCGTGCACACCCTGGAATTTTACAGTATGTAGAAGTAGTTGGCAAGATCCGATGCAGTAACCATGTAATGGTAAGAGTTTGTATTGTATTCACCTAGATTTAAAAAAAAGCATAAAACGATATGCAAGAAGCCAATTAATGAACTATCGGTCAGAAGGAGAGCCCGGAAATTCAGTCTTGTTTCAAAATAGATCCGAGGCTAAACGAGGTAACTGATGCTATAGTGTTGACACAATGAACGATAATCTTACTAGTATCATCAAAGAGTGTACAATGGTAGTGGGAGGTATACAGTCACTAGACAGGACACTTACAAACTGTCTCAGGAGACAAAAAAACCTCATTAAAAGAAGACAAACCATGAAAATCTCAAATGCAACTATCAATATAGCGCTAATGGAGATTTCGAAGTTAATCGATAAGCGTAAGGTAGCTGACATCAGACGGTATAATATGTAGAGAAGTGAGGAGGCTATAAAAAGTGGTAAGCGGGTAAAAGCTATACGAAGGCAAACTTGCGCATAGGCAAAAATCAGATGTATGCATTAAGGGACAAGGAAGCCAATGTCAGAACCAATGTGGATATGATAGTCGAGGTGGCGGAGGCGTACTACAAAGAGGTGTACAGAAGACAAACAACCAGGATGGTATCGAAAGAAGCAACAATAGCTCAGTGGAAACACGGCATCCTACCAGTAACGAGGCTAAGCCGCTGGTGAGGATTGTCTCGATTGTCAAACGCTTTCTCGTAATCTATTAAGGCTATGTATAGGGATTGGTTGTATTCCGCGAATTTCTCTGTAACCTGAGTGATGATATAACTATGAAGATGGTTTATTATGGAATAGCCTTTACGAAATCCTGCTTGGTCCTTCTGTTTATAAACCTCTCAGTTCATTATATATATATATATATATATATATGCTGCAGCCAAAGAGACAGCAAAGCATGCCCGTTTCTTTTCCTCTCTCCTTGTTCCTCCTTACAAATCCTGCCGCGCTGCGTGTAAGCTTGTTTGCAGATCGGCTGGTCCGCAGTGGTGTCGCCGGCTGCAATCAGCGCAGAAGCGCCACCCGCTGACCTTTCAACAGCCCTGCCGGATCATACGTGCCTACATGGTGGCGTATCGCCTACTTGTTCGTCACTCTAAGCAGCTTAGCGCTCGTGCGTTGGTCGTTCGCTGTATCCGCCGCGACGCTACTGTTCGTGTTGTCGTCTAATTTGGCCTCTGAAACGTACCAGGGGAGGACAGCTTTCCCCTTTCGGCAGGAGAAGATGACCCAATCGGCATCGGCCGAGGAGAAGCCGTGGATGCGATCTAAAGTGCGTAGTGAAAGAGGCATACCCATCTCGGAGCGCACATGGCTCTTTCATGTGTTTCTAAAATATTTACTCCAACTATATAGACTCAACATACCGGAAAAACGCACATGTAAGAAAAATTGGCAGATCCCACGTACAGTGGGATTCGATGACATGCGAAGCACGAATGAGGAAGGTTGATATGCCACTTTAAAATCAGCAAAGCGTTACTTGTTGGAGGTAAAGTATACCGTACATGACTTCCATGTCAAGATTATCATGTTTAGACGTGTCATTTATCTTCATCATCTATTCACGTCATCTCATACCAAATTTGGTATATGTAGAGCTAGCGAAGCGGCCGCGAGCGTGCCATGAGCGTAACATAATCATGTAGTGATGCTTTACATGACACGCATATCACGATTATCATGTTTGGACGTGTCATTTACATTCGTCGTCTATTCACGTCACGTGATACCGAATTTGGTATACGTGGATCCAGCGAAACGGCCGCGAGCGCATCATGAAGCGCCCAATATACCCCGGCGTGACAATGACGCGCGCGCACGCTGGGCGCAGCGACGTTACGCTAGCAAAACGCGAGCACTACGTGGAGTCTGACGCCAGGCGCGACCTGCGTTTCTCGGCGCTGCCCGGCGGCAACCGGTGCGAACTGCGACATGCTGCATTTCGCGCCGATGACGTTACCCAGGCAGCACTGCGTCTCTTCGTGAGGGAGGGACGCCGGACGCGCTCAAACGCGCGTGCGTCAAAGCAACGCAGCGCAACGCGCGCCTGCGCAACACCACCTAGACTATTAGTCTAGGTGGTGTTGGCCTGCGAGTATATGCAACACCACCTAGACTATTGACTAGGTGGTGTTGGTATATGACAGGCAGGAAGATCGGCGCTAGGCGTGGCATCGCCGGTGTGACCCGACAAAACGAACGCCGGCGCCCACGCGCGTCGGGCATGGCGCCGGGTCAAGTCGAAGTGTATTGGCACCCTGGGTGTGGCATGTAGTCATGTTCTTACGTGACACGCATCTCATGATTATCATGCTTGCACCAGTCACATACCTTCGCCCTTCATTCACGTCCCGTAATACTAAATTTACTGAATTTAGTATATGTCAAGCTAGCGAAACGGCTGCGAGCGCATCAGGAGCGTGGCATGTAGTCATGCTTATACATGACACGCATCTCACGATTATCATGTTTGCATCAATTACATACCTTCGTCATCCGTTTAAGTCCCGTAATACCAAACTTGTTTTATGCGAAGCTAGCGAATAGCCGCGAGCGCATCATGAGTGTGGCATGTAGTCATGTTGTTTCGTGACACGCATGTCATGATTTTCATGTTAGGGTCTCTCGGTTGTGTTCGCCATGCAGTCAATCGTACCATACCAGTTTTTAAACATGTCATGTGAACGAAGCCACCACAAGGGCGGCAATATCATGAAATGTAAAGCATGACATTCCTGATATCCATGTCATGATTTTGATGTTATGTCTAGTCACTTATGCTCGTCATACAGTAGTGTTATGCCATACCAAATTTGGTAGCGATAGCATTATTGAAACAGCCAGGAGGGATAAAGGTCGTAGGCGGATAGATAGATAGATAGATAGATAGATAGATAGATAGATAGATAGATAGATAGATAGATAGATAGGTAGGTAGGTAGGTAGGTAGGTAGGTAGGTAGGTAGGTAGGTAGGTAGGTAGGTAGGTAGGTAGGTAGGTAGGTAGGTAGGTAGGTAGGTAGGTGGGTAGGTAGGTAGGTAGAGTGGTAGATAGATAGATAGATAGGTAGATAGATAGATAGATAGATAGATAGATAGATAGATAGATAGATATAGACAGACAGACAGACAGACAGGTAGGTAGGTAGGTAGGTAGGTAGGTAGGTAGGTAGGTAGGTAGGTAGGTAGGTAGGTAGGTAGGTAGGTACGTCCAAGGTCACTGAATTTCGCCAAGAAATGCTTCGCATTTAAAAGGAACGAGTAGTGGGCCCCGAGAAAAAACAATGTACACTTTGTCTATTCCTTACGTTCAAGGTATATGAGAGACTGCATCATTTGGGCGTTTAGGAACCGTTTTAAATGAGAAGCATTTCTTAGTGAACTTCGGCGACATTGACCGTATTTGTCTATCTAGCCACCTACGACTTTCAGCTTTCTTGGCCGTTTCGAAAATGGAATCTATACCAAAATTGGTATGGCATATCATGACTGTACTGCGAGCATAAGTGACTAATCATGACATGAAGATCATGACATATATGTCATGAATGTCATGGTTTACATTTTATGGTCTTATTGCTCCTGCGGTAGTTTCGTATACATGACATGTTGCAAAACTGGTATTGCATGACACGACTGCATGGCGAACACAAGCGACAGGCCCTAACATGAAAATCATGACATGCACGTTATGTAACAACATGACTACATGCCATGCCCATGGCGCACTCACGTTCATTTCGCTAGCTTCACATATACCAAATTTGGTGTTACGTGAAAAGATGACGAAGGTAGGTATATGACTGGTGCAAACATGGTAATCATGACATGCGTGTCATGTAAGCATATGACGGCATGCCACGCTCATGATGCGCTCACGGCCGTTTCGCTAGCTTCACAAATAACAAATTCGGTATTACGCCCCACGAATGGACACCATAGGTAAATAACACGTCCAACATAATAATCATGGCATACGTGTTATGTAAAACATGACTACATGGTACGCTCATAGCGCGCTCGCGGCCGTTTCGCTAGCTTCACATACACCGAATTTGGTATTGCGTGACCTGAATGAACGACGAACACAAATGACAGATGCAAACATGATAATCATAAAATGGAAGTCATGTATGGCATAATTTACGTCCACCTTGTAGTGTTGTACTGATTTTAATGTGACATTTCAACCTTCCTCATTCGGGCTTCCCATATCATCGATTCCCACTGTGTGTGGGTCTGTCAATTTTCTTTTTTAAAGTTTCATTACACCTTGGGACACGTGTTCGATGAGTACAAAAACCGCACACTTGCGAACAATCAAAGCAGGATCGTTCCCAAGTCACAATACCAAGAATGCGACGTTAACTACATCAACGATCAACGAGGCTCAAAGAACACAAAGATCAAAAGATCAATGAGGCTCAAAGAACACAAAAGGAAAGTGGCTAAAGCCACCCATGCAACGCGTTCCAAGACAGAATTTGTTGAACACTGCTGGACAACACGGCATACTTTTGACTTCGATAATGCAGCAACGTTGGCTTCACTGCACAGCAGTTGAACACAAATGGCGACTTACGCGCAAATCTGCTCCCGCATGGAGCATATACAGCAACTTGATCTACACTACCCTAGAGTTATTGCATACAGATTTGGGTGCCCCTTAAAAAACCCCAGGTGATCGAAATTTCCGGAGCCCTCCACTATATGGCCTCTCTCGTAATCATATGGTGGTTTTGGGACGTTAAACCCCACAAAGCAAGCAGTTATTGCATACGGCTCCTAAAGTTAGGCGGTAGGAGCCGTTGACATACTAAAGCGCTTCTAGCGACGTGTAGGCTCCACCCAGCCTAAAGCTCGCCACCATCCTCTATGATCTCCTTGGAATGACGAGCACTTCGGCATGCAACATCTGCGCCTGCGAGGAAACGCTTGAGCACATTCTATGTCATTGCCCAGCATACCAGACCGAACGACGTATTATGGAAGCCAAGCTCTGTCAGCTGGATTCACGGCCACTTACAGAAGAGAAGATCCTGGGACCCTGGCCGACGGCTTCCCATACGCGCAAAGCCACGAAAGCCCTCTTGTACTTTTTAAGGACCACCAAACTTCACGACCACTTGTGAAAGAACTGTGCGAGACCGTGCTGTGTAGTCTCGAGCTGACTATTTATGCTTCTCTTTCTTACTCCTCTTCTTTTCTGTCTCTTTCCGTTCTATTATTCTCCTTTTCCCCCACCCCAAGTGTAGGGTAGCCAACCGAGCCAAGCTTGGTTAACCTCCCTGCCTTTCCTCTCTATTTATCTCTCTCTATCTCTCTATGATCACGTCACAACCCGCAACAGCAGCTTCTGTGCAGAGTGATCATATAGAAGTCGGTGGCGAGCTTTAGGCTGGGCGGAGCCTACGCGTCGCGACTATATCTACGGCACAAAATCTTAAGTTTACAAACATGGAATAAGTATACAGGTAACAAGGGTTCAGCTCGCATCGGTATCACTTTCCTTTGCTACGTACGCTCGTTCTAAAAAGACAGGGCGTGCAAACACGGACACTACAGGAAGTCGGGACTCGGGACACCCCGAAAGCCCGACTTGTCAGTGTTTTCACGCTCTGTCACGTGCAAGTACAGAGAACGGCAGGACACAAGTCCAAAAATATTTCCCTTGGGACACAAGTCTAAAAATATTTCCCTTGCTTTGAACAAAAAAAAATGCTTCCACCTCCCCAAAGAGAATCGTGAGGAAATGCGAAGGCATTTCTTGCGTTGAGAGAGGGTACCGTTGCCGTCAGACATTCACCTTCATCGACTTCTGCCATCGCCTCGGCGCCCAGCCAGCGAACGATCGAGAGTAAGGCGCGAGCGGACGGGAAAGTGGGGCGCATGGAGGAGAGAAAGCGAACGGCGAGAGAGTGAGAGGCGAAGCACTGCACCTACCCTCTCGCACCCCATGCTCCGGTTGCTAGGGGCGAGGATAAGCGCGCGCGCCCACAGCTGTTACTATGGGAAAAGCGAGAGCGAAGATACCACCAGCCGGCACGCGGACAACGCCGGATGCCTGACAAAGCCCGAATAAGAAATGCACTGGCATTTAAAAGCAATTTCATAATGTCAGTCAATAGCTAATGAAAGTTCATAGCACATGCACAACCGTCAAGCCTCATTATAACAAAGTTGCATCTTACACAAAAATATGTTCGCTATATAAAAAATTCGTCATAAAGGTATATTCTAACACTGTATTTCAAGACTATTTTTATTTACTTTGTTTTAACCAGGTTCTTTGCATAATGGTTTCAGTGTACCTCGATAATTCTTACTAGGCCCACCTCAATGTTACATTTACAATCAAACATACGTAAAAATAAATTTTTGCCAACTTTTCGCCACTTGTGCGTACTATTTCACACTATATGCATTTCATTTTTTTAACCTGCAATGAAAGTTTCCTACTGTCAGTACAAACTACCACAGTTCAATAAATGTTATTTTTCCCCTAAAAAACCCCAGTATGGACCATTTGTGTCTATATTTCAGGCAGCATAAAATGCTTCGAGTAGCACTGAATTGCAAAACTTATTTTAAGTACAAAGCCTACAATCATTCTGTAAGAAAAATTTCATCCTTCACTAATTTAGAAACAGTAATTTTTTTTATAAATTCCAAGGTTTCAAAATTTGAAGTGGGGCTAGTGGACTGAAAATTATTTTTCACAATAATCTGCAGCAAAATTTTCTGCCTTAGACAGATGGTCCTGATTTTTTTTTCAAGCAAATTAGAGGCTGTTGGGCACCAAGGTTGGAGACAGTTGGAGTGGAATGACTCGTAGAGGTTTTCGGTCCCATAGGCCAGTCAGACTGAGAGGACAAAAGAAGTTTGAAGCCGACGTTACGTCTAGCAAAGAGAAGCAATAACGCAGAAGGTACATCTGGAGCATTTATATGAGCAAAGGTGCACCAAGTCTTTTTCATTCTGCAAAATGCGTATGAGTCGTCACAAAGGTTGCATAATTAATGATGCCCCATCCTTACTTGGGGCAACATACATACATTCCATTTTTGTGCTTTACCCTCGTATTCATTCATGGAATGCTCTGACAAACATTGTTTTCTAGTTGGAACCATTTTATGATGTCTTAATTGAATGTTTTGCTGTTTCAGCCATCACTTTTAATGCCTTTTACTTTATGTTTTCTTTTTCTGCATCTTTCATCGTCATTTTTCAGTCATTCTCATCTTTGCAATGCCCTTTTTTTTGTAGGAGTTAGGAAGGCTATGTTAGCACACTCATGCCTACGATGCGACATCATCACACTCGATCATCAATCGACATTCAAGCAATATTGTGCAGCATGTACATTAATGTTGCATGGTAATGAATTGTGCTAAATGGGCATTAAATTTAAGTGAAACAATGAATTAGTTTTGGATGGATGAATTATACTCTGAAAACTCTGCTGTCATTAGTTTCACCATCATAGCTTCACAAATCAAGGATAATGTCAAGGTCAAAATTTTATTATCAAACTTTATGCTTATATTTCTACTAGTGAGATGACGAATTCGAGTGCTTTTTTTTTCCACGTTTTGACAGAATTGGCTCCACGAAATTTTCTGAAACTTGGTATGTGAAGTCCATGGAATCCCTGAGGGAACCATGCATTTTTGCCGATTATTAACTGTGCAGGCATAAGTAGACATTGTAAAAATTTCTGGTGCCCCATTTATTGGGGTAAGAACTTCAAAATGACGCCACCGCTCTCTTTTTTTTCTATATCTTCTCGTTGCAAGCACAGTGATTTCGCCCTTGCAAAAGAACAATTTGCTAATATAAGAAAAATAGTTTTCCTCTTTTGTGTTTCTTTATTAACCCATTTATTATGCTGATGTATTTGCTGCTTTAAAATAATACGTCTTCCATACTGTATAACTGTAACTCCCATCTTACCCAATGCCTTCTCGAAGGCCTGTAACGTACCTGGAAATGAGTAAACTATGATACAGTAGGTCTCAGATGATTGCTATATAAAGCAGTAGCCACACACAATTAGCAATTTTTAGTTTATTTTATCTCAATCAACACTTACTTTTCAAGCACTTTTTCAGATGCTTCTGTGAACCCTGTTACAAGCATAGAATTCGGTGTGTCAATAAAATCTATAATCACCAAGTCCCCCGACAGGCATCATAGGCAACATGGCAACAATGTGAAAAGCACACAGGACATGCCGTTTCTGACTTAGAAGTCTTTTTTAGGTAAGCTTAACCATAAC
>NC_134703.1:39137304-39337304 GCF_043290135.1 Rhipicephalus microplus
AAAAGCCCTTTTGTAACAACGACAGAAAGCAAGAACGGTGAGAAAAATCGATCTCAATTGTAAATTTCCTGCCTCCTGTTTTAAGATGGTCACCATTTATCAGGTCTTGTTTTTACAGCGAAAGTTGGTATGAGATCAAAACACAGGTCACGTGGGGCGCCGCAGTAGTCCGCTGCTGCCGCCACCCGCGTCGGTAACCGATATCGCAAAAAATAGAAAAATAAGCTCTGTAAGTAAAAAAAAAACACCAAGGACACAATGGGATTCGAACTCGGTCCGCTGCGTGCCAACCCAGCATTCTACAACTGAGCCCCACCGTCACTTGAAACTCATTTCAAAACTGGCCTTAGCCAGGCTTGATGTCGAGAAAGGAATCGCACTAATATGAGTAATAAAGCGTTTTAGAAGATGTAAGGAACAACCATGCTTACGTCACACAATGCGAATTGCGTAAAGAGTGGGTCGTCCGATGATCCAACTCATTAGAAACGCTTGTCTTTGTTCAGCTATTAAATGTGGCGCATTCCCTCTTCAGGCATACTTGTCCATGGTCGTCAACTACTGCATAAGAAATATTGCACAATGTTCCCAGCAGTGTGTAGCGCATAACACGCTTCTCCGAAGAATGGTGAAGGATAGCATAGTGAATGCCAGCCTAACACACCAAATTATAATTATTTGGGCCGTTGTGGATATACCCAGCAAGTTTGCTTGTCGCAGTTACTCAAACAGTGTTCAGAAAAAGCCCTGAAAGGCCGCTCTCCTAGCTTTCTCTGTCACAGTGCTGCGCGTCCCGCACAGGCCTGGTGTTTTTTTTTTTTTGTTTCTCTTAGCTCCCACAAAACAGCACACAAATGAGCTGTCGCTTTGTATAAGGGAAATGGAATAGATAGATAAGTTCGTTAATGAGTACGCCACATAAGTTAGGCTACTTCGTAACCTATATAGCTTGCTTCTCCAGATGTCGGATGCGGGCTGTGCTGTATATTGCAGATGCGAGGAAATAACACGTACAATCGCGCGCACACATACACAGCAAATAGCTATTCCCGAACTCCCTTTACGCGTAGCCTTCACAAGCCCCATTGCTTTCGTATTGTGCATCGCATCGGCACTGCTTTCCCATTAGGCGAAAAAGGGCCGCAGTTTCGCGCTCCAGCCTCGCTCCGCGATTGCATCGCAACTTTCACAATCGTGTTCCGAGGAATATTGACGGCAACCGCACAAGGTGAAATTTAGGTCTTCCCGAGTGTTTTACATATAATGAACGTAAGGGAGTTGAACTGTTTAATTTGTATTTAGGGCAGGTAGCACACCAGGCCCATGACCCCTGCCCCCCCCCCCCCCCCTCCCGAAAGAAGTTTTTTTTTTTTCGCCATGGCATAGAAAGCGAAAAATGGCCATTTCATAGGGGGGGGGGGGGCCTCTCCGAAATAAATTTCTGGCTACACGTTTGATTTAGGGTGGCTTGTATCACCATTGTCGAGTTAAACCAGACGAATTCATGTTCCATCTTTCCTGATTTATACACATGGCATATCAAAGCTACACAACGGGTCTACTATGTGCAGTGGTCTATACTGGTTTGTTCAAGTTATTCAGTGCCTGGACATCGCGATTCTATTACTTTCCTTTAGAGATCATCTTCTCAAGTCTTGACTATACAATTTTCACGCTGATATTTATTATCAGCGAAAACGCATCACATCAATCGGAAATCTGTGATCGCCATCTTTGGTTGACAATGTTCATTCACTCATTCATTCATTCATTCATTCATTCATTCATTCATTCATTCATTCATTCATTCATTCATTCGTTCGTTCGTTCGTTTGTTCGTTCAGATACTTAACACAAATTTCTATGGGTACCAGGAGAAAATGCATATATGTCTGACTGATGAATTCCACAAACACCTAAGACGCCACAGCAGAGCCTGAAAAAATAGTACAAATTTCACACATTTAGTGGCTCTGCATGCCGTTGCCGCGTAGCTATACATACAGCGACAAACGGCGAGTGCAAAACCTTAGCATAAATCTCAGCCTCGTATGTGGATCTTGCCAGCGCGCTCTGACAACAAAATGAATGGCCGATTACCGACTGTAACACATACTTCCTTTACTATCACGGCCGCGAGTAACCAAGACCTCCACCGACGTCCGTGAGTCCGTGTCAGACAAGACGTCATTGCGAGAGACGTTCCGCGGCTAAACGCATCACAACCGCGTGGAAGCGTTACGCGCCGGACTCAATTTACGGAGAGAAAGCGTGTGAGGTCTGTTTTCTCTAGCGTGAAAGAACAGGAAGTCGTGTCGCGCGTCTCGTCTCGTTCGCGGAGTTATTTACCGAAAGCAAACAGAGAGGCAAAACAAAAGGCCACACGGAAAGCGTCTTCTTTATTTATTTTTGGTTCCTTCCTCGAGCGCGAATTGTTTCTGACGGCTCCAGTGGACCTAAAGCCATTCCGGGAATCCTCCTGGCCACCAAAGCGCGAACGTGTTCGCGCCTCGGCGCTGTCGTAACGCGAGAAGTGCCCGCGGCACACCGCTGACACCACGAGTATACGTCTCAGAGACTTGAACGATCGCCAGAAGACGGAGATTTCACTGTCGTGGACGTCTGGAGCTGAGACAACGTGAAATGTAATGACGAAATAAAATATGGAATTGTGAAGTGTTATCTAAAGACTATGTTTTGGCCCTTTGTGCCGAGAAATTGCAGTATACTAGAGCTGAAAACTTAGGGTTAAGGTTAATGATCTTGTAGGTAGCCGGCGGATCTAGCCTTGCATATTCTGCAGGCAATTGCCCCGCCCGGTTTCCTCTTGATAATTGTAGCTAACGTCCTTTGTTTGCTTTTTAACTAAGCACGAGCAGGCTTTTAAAATAAAAATCGTGCATAGCGCGACGTAAGCCTGCATAAGACGGCGGCCTTTGTGCTATTCCACGTGCAGCATTGTGCCGTTACTCTATCTCGTTGCACTATACCCCAAACATAATTGTCACTAACTGAAAACTTCAGCGCATTAGAGGTTATAGCTTCAGCGACATTGTGTACGAGTATTAAGACGCTGGCAGAAATATTTTTGGTAATTTATTGGGCAGTAACTGGAGCCAGATACGTGAGATAAGTATTTTCGAGGAACAGGGAGGGAGGGAGGGGGGTAGCTCTTTAATCTAAAAAGGGGGCCAGGCAAGGATATGTGGTCCAGTGTCATTTTGAACTACATGTGCCGTGGCACAAAAAAAGAAAAGAAATTCTTGAAGGAGAGGGGGCACCGGTCTGGTTGCCACCCCTTGGCTACGCAACTGGCAGGCGTAAGCAATTATGTTCTGAACAAAGATAGGGGCCAAGAGACAGTTCTTTCGTTTTTTTTTTTTCAGCTTTTAGGTGGATCTTTTTGTTCTGTTTCCGCAACGATGACCATAGAGACTCTTCTGAGTGCCCGTATGACGGCTCTCGCTATTGGCTCAAGGTATAACCTCAAATTCACCGACAAAAAAAAGTTAAAATGAATTCCGTGTTTAAATTAGAATAAAGAAGTTTCTCTGCTTCTGACTTTTGCTTGCGAACTTCAACGCTATGAGAGTTGTGTAACGGCAGATACTTAAAAGCACAGTCACGTGTTTTAGATCAGTTCGATGTGAACGACGTTCACAAAACCTGTTAGGTGCAATCATTCGACGGTTTCTTTAAAGAGCGACTTAATGCGCAGGCTCTTAAACTAGCATGCTAGTTTATGACCAACGTCTTAAATCTGTGACCCCACCGTGGTGGTATAGTGGCTAAAGTACTCGGCTGCTGACCTGCAGGTCGCGGGATCGAATCCCGGCTGCGGCGGCTGCATTTTCGATGCAGCCGCCCGCGTGCTAAGATTTGGGTGCAGGTTAAAAAAACCCCAGGTCGTCGAAATTTCCGGAGCCTTTCACTACGGAGTCTCTCATAATCATATTTGGGGTTTTCGAACGTTAAATCCCACATATCAATCAATCAATCAATCAATCAATCAATTTTAAATCTGTCCGAAGCTAAACCTTGCTTATAGCCAATGGAACCTAGCTCACGAATTCTAATTCCGAAATTTCCCGTTTTCTGGCTTGTAAACCCATTTCGTGATGCAGCACTGATGTTCTAACTGTCCCTTACCACCAATTTAAGAAGCCAGTGCGACTAAGAGGCCACTGCGAATATATTCTGGAAAATGTCAGTTGAGTTTTCGTCAAGGTTGTACAGAATCAATCATCTGTCCAGCGCAACTTCTCAAATACGCTAACCACAGCGAGTGGCATCGCTCAACTATATAAATAGAATAGAAATTTCTCGACATCATTCCCAGCACTCAATAGAATCATCTCCAAGATTTTAAGATTAGCCGGCCTGACTTGCTTTACTTTCGCTCGTATTTCTGCGCGTGTGAGATTCAAGAGTAAAGCTTGCCTAAATCAATTTCATCAATTATAAGGGTATAGCGCACCACGACAAGGACACAAAAAAGAGAGACGCGCACACACACAGCGCTGTGTGTGTGTGTCTCTCTCTCTTTTTGTGTCCTTGTCGTGGTGCGCTATACCCATATAAATGATGAACTCCAACCAACCAGTCCAGCAACGTGTCTTAGCTAAATCGAGTGCTTGATATCAGTACATACCCCACTCATTTGTATGCACTGATATTAGTAAAATCACTCATCAATATTAGTAAAAGCGCTTGTCGACGAGTACGCAAACTTTTCGTATACCCCTGTAATGCACAGACGGAATTCGTATAAAACCATTGCTATATATAGCATTGCGCGCACTGCTAAATCAAATTTGCGCAAAGCCAACGATGTAATCGTCGAAGCCTAAGCCTATAGAAAGTGGCAATGTCAGCTCTGAATTGAAGGTAGAAGTTTCACCTTTCGAGGCTATTCGAGAAATACTTCAATGCCCAAACACACGAGGAAGCCAACCTGAGATAAGCTGTTCAAAACGTACGAACTCGTCCAGAGTTTCATATCAAAGGACTTATAAACCAGGACAACAACTAGTGGTCTTCCATTGGGCAAATAATGTAACGCAAGCATCCTATTGGTACAAGGGCTACCAAAATTTTCTGAAGCCGCCCATGCGCAGACGCACGCCGCACTTGACGAAAACCA
This sequence comes from Rhipicephalus microplus, assembly GCF_043290135.1. Taxonomy (NCBI): domain Eukaryota; kingdom Metazoa; phylum Arthropoda; class Arachnida; order Ixodida; family Ixodidae; genus Rhipicephalus; species Rhipicephalus microplus. The sequence goes on from NC_134703.1 coordinate 39,142,448, forward strand.
AGATCAAAGGAACTTTACCAACCTCCGAAGAAGGGGCGCCCCGTTGCACTGAGAGCACCCGTCGGTACACGTTTCAGCGCTGAAGAAATCTCCCGGCCGAATACGACAGGCTGATTTCTTCGCTTAGGCTTCTTGATTGATTCATTTTCGTTTTTAAATGACATCGTTCGTCCTTGTCTGTTTACAAATACGAAAAAACTATCTTCCAATTTCTGCCGAGTCACTCTTCATTGGCGATCATCCTTAACCCCTGCTTTCACCATTTTCTCCCAAAAAAAAAAAGAAATACCGCATGCAGGGGAGTATATGCATCAACGCGTATGCGCCTTCGGAAGATAACGAAAATCCCCGAGCTCTGATTGCGCGAGAACCTGTGCCGCCTTTGCCAGCCTTGCCGTAGGGCCCTTTTCCGTTGCGACCTCCTTGCGACTTCTCTCGTTCAATAAACCTAATCGCATTTGGTGGAGGTTGTCGAGATCCCATAGAAGTCCTGGAGCTCCGCTCTCGAGTAAGTTGGCCGACAGACCACCGCACAACATAACTGACGCAGTCATGTTGGAAGAGACCGCCCCGTTCACAATCTTCTTCGGCGCTCTCGAAGGTATACCGCTTGCAAGGAACCCGAGTACGTTCCTTCGATGCCCGTTCTGCTCTCGCGCGCTTATTTGGTACGTGTTTCTAGCTCAGTCGCCCACGGAGCAGCAAAGACCACGTCACGTGGACTGCAATCTTGTGAGTGCACGCGTGGTGTGCCACCTAGTTTTCGAAATTTGAAGACCGGTGGACACGGAGACGCGAAGGTTAATTAAGATGGACGGCGGTGTAATCTTTTGAAGAACGAGCCCCGGGGGTGCCACTGAATATTTATGAAACGCTTGTTTTCGAGGGAACGTATATACTTCGCGCCGGCGCTGCAGCAGGCGGCCCGCTACAGATAGAATATGCACGCGTCGAACAAAAAGACATGCACGTACCTTACAGCGGACGTAATTAGCATCAATAAGCGCTTTGTTAACCTAGGTAACTTCGAAGTCGTCTTTTAAGTAAGATGCGTGTTTATTTCTTTTGTTCTATTTAATGGCGGAACTTCAGTATTGATGAAATTAGACTGGTATTTTTTCAAAGGTGAGACTTAAAAATAATAATAAACACGGTAATGTTTTAACGTTGTATTCAGCCCCTTATATGAATGGTTTTCTTTTACATAAAAGAATTTTTTTGTTTTTCATTTCGACCTTTCCACTCGGGTAGTCTCATAGACGGCTCAGCGTTTCAAAACTGTAATTTATGCCCAGCCACGCAAAATTTTAATGTTACCAACTACATTTTTGGATGGTGATCGTCATGATGATGTCTGTGGTTTATTAAGTACTCAGCTCACAGCAGTATCCTCTGACAAGACGAAATGCTGTGAATACCGGGCTGATAACCTGCCATGGAGAGACATCTTACGAAAAGATTAAAACTGATTTGCCTTCAAGAAATAAGATGAAGCAATGCGTGTTTTGTAGACTACAGTATACCAGTTCACTTGATTTTTTGCTTTCTAGGCTTTCCAAACGGCCATCGTGGCCTCGCATCAACCAAGGACTTTTGAAACAAGGTCTTGTGTGGTCTGTATTGTACGCATGACTAATTGTAAATTGACAGTAGATTAGGCAGAGTTATGGTACTTTGATAAGTGATAACAGTTATAGGCTCCAACATGCGTTTCCAATAGCCCTTTCGTTTCTTGCATAGAAAAAAGTTCAGATGCATAACTACATGCTTTCTTTATGTACTTATATCTATCCGTATATTTATTTACTTCACCATAGCAGACTAATACTTCAGTGCTACTTCGGCGTGCAAAAAGGGCCACGTTGTACCAGTCATACTAGGAACAAACACTGAGTGATCGATGCATCGATTATTTTTCCTCGTTCATTGAATAGAGAGCGAAACTTTATTTAGAGTCCTGGGATATACACATTCTTTGCCTACGAAATACAAACGTATTGGCCGACATTATAGGAGGCTATATTAAAAGATCCTTTTATCTCTTTATTGCTTTATCCTAGAAGATCTCTTTATCCTAAGAAATGATCAATTTCTTCCGCTCTAACATCACATGGTACATTGTCTGGTTACAGAAAACTTAATTATTCACATACTCAAACATGGGCGTCTACACGATTTTGTCTTGGAGGGCGCAAACTCAAGTTGTATCCCGGCTAGGGGAGGGGAACATCGTTGGTTCAGCTTGGGTGAGGGGAAAAGTGATGACGTTGCTTGAGGGAGGGAGCGGGGCAAATGCCCTTTTGCCCGCCCTGCCGACTTTCGTGTACTCAAATACGTTGGGACTCCGCGGAGAACATCGTAAGAGATTATCGATATCCAGAAAACTGATATTGAACGCTTGGAAAATTTCAGTTTAGCCTTCTCGAATCTCCAAGTGTAGTCATCATCGGTCGGCCATTAGTTGGCTAAGTGGTGCCCCTACGAACAGTTGGAACGTGCGTACGCTTTTGGTGAATATGGCCCTTTTTACCCAATTCTCTAAAGCCACTAGCGTGACCAAATGTCTTATAGAGCATAAGGATGCCATCAACGCGGTGAGCAGCAAATAATTCCGCCTTATTATCGCGAAATGATGCCTCATATTGATGACGATCATCGTTGTAACAAACGAAACAAACTTATTTCATGGTATGGAGCTACGAAATGGTGTCGTGTACCTGTACACTTGCACGACGAGCACTTTCTACCTCGCCTCATCTTTGTCAAGAGTATAAACCGAAGCAGAGACACCAAGTTCTACCGGAAGCCATAAGGCTGCCACTTGGCTTTTAGTATACTCGTTAGGCCTCGATCACGCGCGTTCTACTTACTCGAAAGAAAAAAAATCAAAAAGAAAGACGTCCATGCATCACGGGCGACATCGGCTATACGTGAGGGCGCAGCGCGGCTAACGTTAACAGCGCCGACGTGGAGCCTCGTCGGAGAACAAATTGCCGCGGCCTTGACCGAAAGTTGTTGTCTCTACGTCGCTGAAAGTGTGTGGGGGGAGGGGGGTATTTTGCGTGCCTCTCGGCGTTCGCCCAGCCGTTTTAACTACCACGACGAATATGGAAAATGAGGAGACGAAACTGCTGAAAGAGGAAACAAGTAAAGTGAAACGGAGCGCTAAAAGCCATGTTCTCGTGTTTCCATTATATTCGACGGAAATGCTGAGAGAACAGCACTTCCGCATCCTCGTTTTGATGAGTGTTTCTTTGTTAGCCATAGAAGGAAAGGAGGTGAAATCTCTATCTATGTAAAAAAAAAAGAATGAGACGACAAGGATCGAGTGGCAGGTATTAGGAAGAAGACATTCGTTTAATTGCGACGTCCTCACGTGTTAATATATGCTTTTTAGCGCTGCAGTGTATGATACCTACACTTAAGTGTCTGAAAATCACCAGCACCCATTCAGTATGCTAGCATCTTCTTTTAGTGATTGTTATTCACGTTTGGGCTAACAGTTTGCAAGGAATTCGCGTGCTATCAGCTTACCCTCGCCTGCTTTTAGAACGCTGAGCCGACACAGTGTACAGACACCGAAACAAGCGCATTCTGCAGTAGACTATTTTGATAATCCGCATGGGCTTATTACTGAACTTTGTATTGGCTAAACTGATCTCCGCCCCTGCCATTCTTCAAGTGTATACACTTGAAACTCGATTGATCGATATGTGGTGTTTAACGTCCCAAAATATGATTATGAGAGACGCCGCATGGAGGGCTCCGAAAATTCTGACCTCGCGGGGTCAAAAGTTTCGATCAGAAACAAATCGATCTTATCTTTTGTACTAGTTCTCAAAACCTTTCTACCGTGTATCACATGACAAATTGATTCATAAACTCGAACTAATCTTGGGGAAAGGGCCTATCGTCGTTTGGATAAACTATAGTCGTAGCAACCACACTGAGTTTATAGCAGTCAGCTATAAACTGCGTGCTATAAACAGCTATAAACATTCTCATAAATATAGCGTAAGATCTGGACTACTACAAGGAAGCCTTCTGACTCCAATAATATTTCTCATAATCAATATTGATCAGCCTTGTAATATTCCTGTCAGCGTCAGAAGTTTCACTGATGACTGCGTTTTATACCAAGTGTTTCAATTTTTGCAGTGGCCATCTTGCATTCAATAACACTTTATCCTTAGTATCCAAATAGTGTAAAGCATGTAAAATGACACTGAGTGTTAAAAAATCAGCTGTTCTATCAATAACAAGGAAAAACGCAAATCTGATTTTTTCTTCACTATAGGTAGCGCCACTCTCAGTCCAATTAAAGGGTATAAATACCTTGGCTTAACACAAGCCTATGATTTTAGATGGGAACGCTATGTAAACAACGTCACCTCAGCTGCATTAAAAAATTTAATAAACTTCAGACACTACCCCCCCCCCTTATCGCAAAGCAAGTGTCCTACAAAATTTTGGTCAGATCATCTTTGGAGTACGCCAAGGTTGTTCGGTTTCCTTCTACTAAAGAACTAATTTACAAGCTCGCTGTTCAACTAAAGGGACGGGACTAAAATCCATTTAAAGTAACTATAGACTAAAAGATTCACCTTATATTGCTCCATATTAGAATGTACTATTATTATGATGTACTATTACGTTTCCCTGCTTACCATGTTGACTGTAAATACATTTTTCCGTGTAATTGAATGTTTTCTATTTGTATTTTTATATTGTAACAAGTCAAATATGCCCTTCCTGTAATGATCCCTGATTGGAGCGACAGTATCAATACACAAAATGAATAAACAAGATAGACACTAAAAAGTAATCAATGGTCAAGATCACACTTGAACTTTTTATTCAGACGACCCGCTCATGTAAACAGGCATTAACTATGCCAGAAAAAAATTCAATGAAGAACATTTCTATTACTTTCCCTGAGAGTGCAAACAAAGTAGCTAAGCGAAAGTCAACTCCTCTTAAGATGAGTCGAAAGGAAGCGGCACAGAGAGAGGGGGGGTCCTTCGCCGAGCACATGCAATGTTCTAACATTTACATCTGCTGCTCTACTTTCGGACCTCCGTTGAGGGCTCTCGTGATCGCCGCTGTCCATTCCCAACGAAAACTAATGGCGCGTCCACACGCAGGTGCCGTTCTCCAACAGGCAAGCGGCGCTGTACACTTAATTGCCAGGAGCAATTTCCACGGTGGCCAGCACACAGCGAGGTCCACTTTCGCACGTACACAATCACACTCGCACATCGTTCAGCAGGGGTCACACGTATCCACCCTACGACATCACGCTAAAGGATTCCACCAGCGTGGACGTCGGAGAAGATGGAAGAGCGAACACCTCCTCTTTTTTTCATTTTTTTACCCCATTCTGAAAGGCAGCGTTGAAAGTGAGGTTGCCGTCCCAAGGCGATTGTAGTAGCAGGGCCACTGCCAAAGGAATCACCATTTCTAATTACGCGCTCATTTGGGGCGGAAAACTCGTATCGCACGCTCACCGGTGTACAGCGAAAAGGGCCGGTCTAATTGCTTTTTCGTGCCGCGAAAACGCTTCTGCTTTTTGCGACCCTCAAGTCGGGTTGGACTCTCCGGCGGTGCGGAGAAGTAGAAAGCTATAGCACTGCGGAGCCACCCCAGAGAAAAACCTCCGAGAGACACACCAGAACGAACCAAGCAGGTGTGCCACTTCGTCCTTGCACACTAGAAAATGTTTCTGGTGTATTAGTATCAGAAAAAAAAACATACGAAGGAAGTGGGAGCAGCGATTTTTTTCGCAAGTAGACGTCTACGTTCTTTTGCTTCCCCCCGACACGCATGCGAAAGATCATGGATTCTAAATGCGCGACTACACCGAAGGCGCTAGAACGTGACAATGCAACGATCCTAACAAAGACACCAGCAACAATACTCTTGATGCAAAACATGAACTAGCTGTATACGATATAACTGCTTAGAATTCAAGCCATGCTATTGCACACGAACTGCTCGTGCAGCATAGGGACAGGTTTCTGAATATATATGCACGAACCATGGAGTTAGGCCGATAAGGTCATTCTGTAAATGTAGAAGCCATATATTAGTGGCGACGAACACATTTTGACAAAAGAACGACGGGCAATGCAAACAAGATATCAAAGACGCAAATCTTTGTCAGCTGGGTCACTCATTAGTGAATCACTATCAGCCATTATAGCCTTGTCTGTCAGTCTACTTAACTAGCATTGCTTATGTAGGTCAACACTGCATTTATGTTTATTATTCAAACTGAAAGATGAGGGGGAAAAAACTCACCTATGACGACGCAAGGATTTCATTCAAAGTGACATGAAGGACGCGTTCACTCACCTGAAAAAAAAAGAGAAAAAGAAATATTAAAAACACTATACTGTTTCGGCTTTGTGTATTTTTGCACTGGTGTTCAGGCAGCATGACAATAAAAGGTTTCACTCAAAACGACACATAATGTAATAACACCGCCATTTTAGTGCTAAAAAAAGGCAAACACATGAAAGACTACGAAACAGGTGGCTGTCTTATGTGTTTGTTCTTTTTATTTAGCGCTAAAATGAAGACATCGCCTAGTACTCACCAACTTGCCCAGCAACAAGTTTTATTACGTACGACGTGTAAGGTCTATGAAACCATGACTGATATGTGTATTCGTGTGAGATCTCTTACACTGCGTCTTTGGCCTTTGATAGTGGCGGGAGCACTTTATGTTCAGAAAACTCTCAAACATTATAGATCTGTTGAAAACACAGGATTTAAGACATGTTCATCTGATATCTGTACAAAAAACACAACGTCGAGGAACTTGCGCCTATAAACGCCTTCGAAACCATTAAAATGCAAACCACGCACGTTTTGCCTCGGATACCGCTTCTAAGCGTAATGAAAACGAAAGAATGTGAAACTGTTTGCTGTCATCGCCTCTCTCCAATGGTTCAGCTAAAGAGTCAACAGTTAGAAGCGTAGTAATAAACGAATAAGCAAGATCGCTTGCGTCTGCAAGTATTCCTCTTTTTCAAGGTCTTGTTTTTCTTTTTTCTAAAGAAAAAAGAATAACACTCTTTCACTCAGCCCTCCATTCTCCCTCCGTCGGGCAAAACATCGTGTTAAAGCCCACAGGCCATCGGTAAACATGTTCGCAGAAAACTAGCGAACAAACTATAGCGAAAGTCAACAAAAAGAGTCGAGGCCGGAAACCCGGCGTAAATGCGAGTCGATGCAACGCAGACCCTACGCAGACAAGCAACGCGAGACTTCGATCATTGTCTCCTCCCTCCCTCTTCCTCTTTCATGCTACTCGACTATTCCTCTCTTTCTTGTTTTCTCTTTCATTCTCATGTTCCTCTTCCTATAGCAAATTTCGTTCACGCAGCGCCCTCGCATAGAAGCCCGCCCCGAGCAAGTGACTAGGGCCGCTCAGCTTGCTAACGAGTTCTCGCGGGAGCCGGGAGCCCGGGCTTCTCCTGCCGTAGTAGAGATGGGACAGCGAGGCATAGTTAGTACCCCGGGCGCGCCAAGACACACACACACCCGTGGGACGCTTCTCTCGTTGTCGTTCGTTTACGTTCTCCACTGCATGCCAAACTTTTTTCTGTTATTTTTGTTTTGTTGCCGAGACCCGGTTGATGAGAGGAAAACGCGAAGACACACCTCTGTCGCTAGCTAACTCTCACACCCGCCGAGCTACAGTGTCGCCCCGGACAGCTAGCTATTCTAGCTATGTGAGCGAGCGGAGTAGACTCCAGAAAAAAACTAAGAAAGAAAAAGTGTGAAAATGAGCGCGACTCGCTTGCTTCCTTTATCCGATAGAGATTAAATTAGGCAGGCAACCTAACCGGCGTGCCAGTTAACAAAGTAGAAAGACCTCAACGAGGACGAAGCGCAGAAATAAAAAAAAAAGTGGGGCAAGGAGAACAGCAGCGGAAGGTCCTTATTTGTTTATTTTTATTGTTAACAGAAACATGGTCAGAAGAATGCAGCCGTGCAAATGGATAACTTATCCGAAAGCACGTCATAATAAGCAACCCTGCATTGTCAGAGGTATATAGCTTCAAAAGGCACTCTTTCTTTCCTTTTTTTTTATCAAGCACATATTTTTAACTGGATCGAATCCGACAGCAAATAGTGTCCTTCGGGTTTAACTACATGGTGCGGCCATTTCTGTTCTTCCTTGAATTGTTGCAATTGCGCGAACTTCCAGTGCATACAGTATAACAAGCGCTCATCATTCACACACAATCTTTCCTCATTCACCGATTTCTATTGAAATATTTCACTGCGTCGTTACGGTTATTGTTCTATCCCATCATTTAAAAACGGACGCACACGTAGCATTCAATAAATGCAGATGGATGGACGGACGGACGAATTTTATTAGGTCGTTCGGAACGCCATTTAGCACGTTGCGGGCCACTCCCATGACGAATATTATATTTTTTCTCGTTTTTGCACTACATCGCTATAATATACATCCATGTAGTGAACCAAACTCACACATGCTCGTAAAACGGCTCAACTTCAGATTTAGACGTGCTGTCTCTAACTTATAAGCTCCGAACACTGTAACCTACGGTTGCCACTGCATTTTCAGCATCTTTGTCTTGTAAAAGGACACCATTTCTGGAGTTCACTGGACACGCCTGGTTTTCTGTACTTTTATAAATGATTTAAGCAAACAAATCTTTCACAGAAAGCACATTGTTACCTTCTCGAATCTGAAACTACTGACAGTAAAGGCATCGCAAGAAGAAGCTACAGCCTAAGCTCACCGGTGAGTAAACGCGCAAAGTATTTGCAGCGTTTGCGAGACAGCCCGATTCACCAGAGCAGTGAATTTTCAGGCTCCGACAGCACAGCAATGTAGACAGCACGTAGACGTTTTTTTGTTTTTTGTACATAACCAGAGTCGTGTGCCTAATTCGACAAGAATACTACATTACACCGACTCAAGCGGAGGCAGCCGTCCATAAATTAGCGTTCTACGAAGCGCGACGCTTAAGCAGCGAGTGCTCAAACACTACAGGGCACAACGGTGCCGCTTTTGAACATTTACTTTGAAGACACTATTTGCGGCTTTGTTTTTATTGTCATGCTTCACAGCTTGAAACGCTATTTCTAGTTTGATTCAAGCGGGAAAAAAGAAAAGCAGTGTGTTTACTTATATTCCTCGCTAGGTGCGAACATTTCAGCTTCAGATCGTCGCTGGCGAGACCGCAAACCTAACAGCCGAGCTGACTCATGGTGCCACGAAATGGCAACAGTATTCTTTATTGGCTTTCCATTGCAACGAGCGTCACGCCTCACTAATTCTCACTGTTGACTTTTTTTTTCTTCTCAATAGAGACGTCGTGCGCTGAAGCGTGCGTAAAGGAACGGAAACCAAAAACAGACAAAATTCTTTTAAAACCTGTTTTTTTATTCCTCTGTTTACTAACAATTCTGTGAACAGACACACACGCAATTGCCTCAGCTGGTCAGCCCACATATTCGTCTGCCCATTTCATTTGCAGGGGAAAAAGCCTACAGTTGATCAATACACATTATGCTCTCATATTATCATTCAATGTACGCTGTCCTAGACATATCCAATCATAATTTATTTCAGGTCTGTCGAGGTAAGCGAACACGCCACAACGGCTACTCCAATCAACTGACCCAACTTACCGTCTTAATCCTTTACATTACATTAAAACGACAAGTTTCAATAAATCGAACGAATCTACTAACCTGACAGGCGGATGGCTGCTAACCAATAGTTTAACCAGCGTCATTGAGATACACGCGATACGGAACCTGCGGATCACAACCGCTTTCGCAATGAAGACACTTTTTCCACACTCCATTTAAAACGTGCTCACAAGTATTATGAAACACGACAACGTACGCTCTATCTGAATAAATAGACCGACTATTATTAATGTGGAACGAGACTGCAAAGAGCTGAATGTACCACAAAATCCCAACAAATATAAAGAAGTTCCTATCTGTACGCTGCACTGTGGCAGCAGCCAGGTTACGTGCGAGTTGCACTGTCCTCTATTTGCCCCAGAAAGACAAGTACTTGCAAACGCATTGCGGCGACTGGATGATCGACCTTTTTCTGTGCAGGTGCTATTACAGCACAATCCACATCCCTCGACAGCCCACAAGTCAGTGAACAGCCTCTTGTGTTTTTTGAGGAAGACGGGTTTGTGTGAATGTTTCTGACTTGCGGTGGATTTCAACACGCTGCAGTGAATTTACTGTCTGCCTCTCTCTTTTTCTTTTCCTTCTCTTCCCTCTTTCTCATCTTTTTGGTCTCCTGCCCTATTCCCCAGTGTAGGGTATAAGCCAACCGGATGTCTATCTGGTTAACCTCCCTACCATCTTCCTTTTGTTGCTTCCTCCCTTCCTTGCTTATGTTTAGACAACAAGGCTCGGCGACATTATTACATGAAACATTGCGCCACTTTTATAAAAACGCTGTATATGAGGGTGGCGTGTCTTGCAGCGAAATATTGATTTGTTCGATCAAACTGTAATCTATCACTGATCAGTTTATCAATCTCTAGTTGTGGGTATATTTCTTGCAGGCAAAAAAAAACTATTAGTACGTGGATGTTTACGGCGTTTCTTAGAATCCCCTCTATAACCGATTACGGAATACGAGCTACATGTTGACTAGTGTAAGCGTGTAACATAATGTGTGCGAAATTTCGCGTATGTTAAATTTTCACAACCTGGCCGCCACTGTGGCAAGGGTTCGGCCAAAACGCCGGGTCCAATCCCGGCCACGGAGAACACATACTTCACGGAGACGAAAACGCTCTCCGTGAATAACTACAGGTGGTCGAAATTTCCGGTGCCCTCCCCTACAGCACCCCTCATCATCGCATCATAGTTTTGGCACGCGAAATCTCAGATATAAGCAACTAATAACTGATACACAGTGGAGGAATGTGTGCTGCGCAGGCTTTGAGGTATGATACGTGGCACGTTGGGACGACAGCCAGCAGAAGTCAAGTAATTTCACAAGCGTGAAGAAACACGGGACAAGCAATGCTCCATGTCGTGGCATCTCCATTCAATCATTTTACTTAATTTTCACGATGTTGGCTTCAAGTCTCATATTTTAGGCTACGTAACTCATGGCTGGGTGCCCCAATAGCACGACAAAGAGAGAGAGAGAGAAAGGAAGGCTATAAGTGAAGCGTGACAGATGGAATATGTGTCTTTTCTTGATTCCTCCTTTTTAGTATTCGGTTGCAGTGCACACCAGCATAAGCCTCCATGCCCTCGCAAGCCTGTCAACTTTTTCCTCGTCTTATAAGTCGCAACGCTTCGAGCGGTGAGAAAGTACCGTCGGTATTTGAAGACGACCGCATCGCGTCGATCGTGCCGACATCGCCAGACGGCCGGAAACCGCAAGCGAAACGTTGTGAAAGATCGCTTCAGACCGTTCGCTTTGTGATTACTTGGCAGGTATTTTCGTTCCGTTGCGGGAACGTTCGTTCTCGCGAGATTTACTGCGCACGTGAAGGCCAGACTTTCCTGTATACGCTTGCACATTCGTTTTGACCTAGCTGCACGTGGATGGGGTCCAGACTGCAGACGATAAGAACACAAGCAAATCAATGACGTGAATATTAAGCGACTGTGAGCGAATATCAAACGGTGAATCGTTATGCCGGCAGTTATCAGCGAGTCAGCAACAGTACGAGGGCACTGGCTCAGACGGTGAGGCGTCTATTTTTAGACTGAACGTAGCACGCGCATAACGGTTTTTCGTGGAACACGCCGGAACGTTTGCTCCATTTCGTGAGCACCAGGTGCAGTGGTCGCAGTAAGAAGATGGGGCGAGAACAACTGCAACAATAACACGGCGCGTTAATTGTGCTTCTCATAAGTGGCGTTCCAACGTCTCGTCTCCATAGCACGAAGCGGCAATGCGGGTGCTTCGAGAGTATACTTGTACGGCGGGCCACATTCATGGACCTCGTGTCCTTTGTCCAAGCGGTGTTACACGCGTAAAGCATGACCGGAGAGTACGTGGCTTGCCTGTTTGCTTGATCATCGCTGTTGAGGTTCTTGTAAAGAAGAATGGCGCTATTTCCAGTAACGATATAGCGGGAGCACTAGCAATAATATCATGACTGTACGGTCCGCCACGGTGAATCAGTGGCTAGGGTGCTCGGCTGCTGACGCAAAGGTTGCGGGTTCGATACCGGCGGTCGCCTTTCGGTGGAGGCGAAATAGTAGAGACCCGCGTACTGTGCGACGGTCGAAATGTTTGCAGCCCTCCACTACAGCGTCTCATATAAATATCGTGGTTTTAGGACGTAGAAATCCCACTTATTATATTGGGGTTGTGGATGCCAAAATCGCGACACGATTATGAGGCACATCATGGCCGAGGGCTCAGGAAGTATAGATCATCTGGCGTTCTTTAACCACCACTGATATCGCATCAAACTTGAACCTCTACTAATCACCTCCATTGAAGTGCGATGCCGCGGCTGACAACAAACGCGCCATTTTCGGGTTGGATGCCCACAGTGCCACCAAGGTGGACGATGGCGGCAGCAAATCTCGACACCGTGTCACCGTAACTGAACCATGATTTAAACGGGGCTCATTAAATCGGGCAGAAAAGAAAATAACAAAAATCCCTAAATATTAAACGTCGCATATTCACAGTGCGAGATGTGTGACTCGCTATATATGTTCGCTACGACGCATGCTGTTTTGAAAGCGGTGGCAAATTTGCAAAACTTTTTTGTCAAACAGCAAGGCTAAGCGCGCGAAATGAATGAGAGAGTGAATCTGTGGCCTCGTTAACTACGCCAAATGCGAATTGGAAGAGACGGGGCTCTCCATCGCGAAATACCTTCGGGAGATCAAAGAGAATGCGCACGTGTCGGAACCCTGAAATTGAAGTCGGCGCCGATGCTGCGAAAAGGAAGAATCGGCCTTGAACTACTATCTCACTCTCTTTCTCTCTCAACCCGTGCGCGACACTTTTGAGTTCGGTATAAGAACGGAAGAGAATGTAAGTCGATATCCTAAACATCGCTGGCGAGCTCGAAAAGGGGGCACATTCCTCGGGTTCAATATCGACGAGGCTGCACGAAAAAGCCTACAAAGGGGCACCGGCAACGCCTCGGAATCTGCTAGAATATGCAAATTATCTCCGAACCTTTTTCTGACACGTGGGCTTTCCAGTAAACAAAGCCGAACAAAAAGAAAACAGGCATCGAATTGTCACTATTTACTGCGCGTCCCTCCCCGAAACTACTATCGTTCCTTTCCTTTTTTTCTTTTTCGAGAAATGTGTACAGTACGGCCTGCCGGATGCACTGCATGCATTTCTCTGCACGTCTGTTTTCCTCAAGCTCAGCAGATTCATATCGACGTCGTAGAAGTACGGAACATGCCAGCACATAAATAGCACCAACCTTTCACGACAGCTACGCCGTTTTGCATGTATAGTCCGCTCGACACAACGTTGTTTGATAATGCCGCGAACCTGGAAGTTCAGTGCGCGTCTCTGAGAAGGACGTCCTGGAGAACTACAACGGTGTGCGGCTGGTTCACATATATTGTAAACATGAACAAAAGAACGACTGGCGTAGCTGCGCGAGCAAAGATGAGGATGTTTAAAATCCAACAATGTGCGGCAATGAATTAATAGAGAAATCGTGTTAGGAGAAAATTCGCCTTTGCGATAAAACATTGCACGCGGTCAAGTCGTCCTTTGCTGTTGTCCTTGTCGTCCTTGTCCATGTCATGGTCGTCGTCCTCGATGTTGTTGTTGTTGTTGTTGTTGTTGTTGTTGTTGTTGTTGTTGTTGTTGTTGTTGTTGTTGTTGTTGTTGTTGTTGTTGTTGTTGTTGTTCATAATGTGAGGAATTCCTCTATTAGCGACAAAGCTAGACGTTCCTTTAGAAGTGCACTGTTGTCAAGTAATCAATAGTCGTCGTTACCACTTCTGGGACTTCACAGCAGACTTCACGTTAACGCATATACACACACAGCGCTTGCAAAGTTTCCGAATGTGGCGCAGCAGTAATTTTAAAACACGACGCAGAAAGGAGCAAGGCAGGTCGCGAACGCCTCCGAGTTGTGTTCCTAGATTATCATTTGCCTGATCAGCGCGAAGAACTTATCCTGCAGAGCCAAAGCAGTTCGCCTCCGTACTGTGTCTTCTAAGTGTAGCAGGAAGAGCAACTGAACTTCCCTTTTCAAAATGAACAAACATTTGAACCACTACTGACGCGCGATGTCCGTCGCTTCCTGCTTGCTGCCAGCCCACCCACGAAGTGCAGCCGCTGCAATGAATGTAGATAGAGCTAAAGGCGAGTACTGCGGCAGTGGCGAGGGCTCTTTATTGGCAGCTGCCACCCGAAAGGCAGTGTGTACACGCATTGCGGCCGCGCACACGTCCAACACTCGTCGTGGCCGTGCCCCGCTCGAGCGCAATTCAGTGCTCGAGACTGAGCGCGGACGAACAAAGGCGAACTCAAACATGCGAGCGCGTGTGACCTGAAAGGAGTTTTCGTCGCTGAGTGCATTTGCGTCAGAGTGCTTGGTCCGACGGAATGCCATCCAATGTGCTCGCCAGGTTGCGAGTTGTGTTACGGAAGCGCAGCTGCGGTGCTCAAAGCGCCGATGGACCGAAGCGTCGAAAAAGCGCTGAAACCTTTCTCCCGACAATTGATTATTAACCCTTGCAACAGTCGGCGTGCTGCGTGTAGTAGGTTGAAGAAAAAATAGAGTTCTTTGACTTACCTTGTGATTCCTGAGTTACCACCTGTATCACTATATTTAAAGAGACAACGTGAACTCTTTTTAGAGATCATAATACTTTCTTCGGAGACTCGTGGGCACAAAAAGAGAGCTCACTTGCTTCTTTAAAGAGTCATACACGGCGAGAGTCATGAATCATCTAAACTAGTAACATTTGTTTTATTAAAGTTTACATTGAGTCTAATACCTCAAAAGATGCCCGGTGCCTCGTCGAGCGCGGAAATTGGCCAGCGTTTCGCGCTGGCTGCGTCAACACAAGCGATGCGAAATATCCTGTGATGACGTCACCACATGGCATCATGACATCACAATGCGTCACGTGACGACGTCATATAAACCGTAGCGAGGTCTGAGAGGCGCTGCTGCGAAGCGAGGACCTTGCTGCACAGCAACAAGCCATCCGCTAGGCGGAACAAGCCGCGAAGAGTCAGAAACTCTTTGCCTGCTTTTCATCGCGGAGATGCCGGCTGCGGTTACCTATAGGCATGACTGCCGGAAACGGGAAGTAGAGGGCCTTCTTAACTGGCGGAAACTAAAAGTTGTTATCGGCATCATCATCACACGACATCAAAGCTTGCTCAATGGTAAGTCAACATGGCTGCTAAGTTTGGCGACGTTATGACATAATCGTAAAGTCACAGTGACGTCACACGAAGACGTCACCAGGTGACATCCTAACTTAATAAACAGTAGGCCGATCACGGAGGCCGTGCAAAAACAGGTAAGGTGCCTCCAATCCCGGAGGCACTGAAAAACGACGTTGGCGGCAGAAAGCTTTGGGAGGGTGGCGAGGCAGGAACAATGCGTCGATTGAGATGAAGATTATATCTTTCTCCACCTTCCATTCGTCTAAAGTGAGTGCATAAGAGAGCCTGGGGGTTTCTTACGTGCTAGAGTGAATTTCCGGTCTCAAGTAATTCAGTTCAACAAAACTATTACTAACTAGATAAACACATCTCTAAGTTCCGAGTTCAGTTGCACTTGAGGGTTTTTTTTTCTTCATGCACACGCGCATATAGTCAGAAATAAATGTGAAGAATGTTCACATTTCACAAATTAGAAAATATGTCAAGACGTCACACTGCTAAAGTGATCGTATACTGCGAGGGTGAGAATGCGTGAGCACGTCGGGGAATGAAAAGAATGATTAGGGAATGAAATTGATGTTCGACCTGCTTGGCTATACATGGAAAAACATTGGCGAGCCGATGGTCAAAACCCAAACCAGGAGGAAAAATCGAGGAAGTGTTCACAGAAAGGGGCGTGCAGGGGGGTTTAAGTTTAAGAGTGTCGTCGTCGTTCCTCTACTCAACTGAGAAATCGTTTTGCAGTTCCTAAAAGCATTTTTGTCAATGAGGTCAAAAGAGAAACCAACAGGCCCACAGAAACGATCCTGTAAGTTCAATGGAAATTCGCCTGAGGTGAAAACTGTATCCACACAATTTAGAGCAACTATATCGTTGGTGTGCCTTTTCGCGGATATGTCTTTCGCAACCATTGAGCCTCAGCGGTGGACTACAGCTCGATAGCATAGAATCGGGCAGCAGGCATCGCTATACAATATAACGGCCCTGGACAAAACAAACATCTGTAAAATGCATACAGTGAGAAAAGTAATGCATACATGAAGGGCGAATAGGGGAGGTCGCATCCATGTTGCGCATACTGAACGCGCCGGGCCCTCGAGTCTGACACGAAGTAGGTCAAACCGAACATACGATCTCTCTTTCTTCTAATTGTCGGCCACATTGGCCAATGCCCCTCGCGGTGCTGCTTTGCACTGTCGCTGCCTCGCGAGCCGTCCTCGTCAGCGCGCGCTGGTCCCGGCTAGCTTGCCACGACAGCAACAAGAGGGAACACAGAGACCGCAAACACGCGATCCGAGCACTGCCGCATCGTCCTAAGTAGGTTTCGCCTCCTTTCGCCTAAAGAAAGCGCATAATTCAGTCAGCCGGCGCAGACGCAGTTGCCGTTGCGAAACGCGTGCGGAGCTGCTACCAAGCGACGGCGAATGCGTAAACACCGCTATAATGCCATCATATTAGTCTGCAAAGCGAAGTATACAGCGTGTGGGAGGCCTGTCTAAAGCGCGTGTACGGTTGCTGAGATGCGTTTATGTCATCTACAGTACAGGC
This sequence comes from Rhipicephalus microplus, assembly GCF_043290135.1. Lineage (NCBI taxonomy): Eukaryota > Metazoa > Arthropoda > Arachnida > Ixodida > Ixodidae > Rhipicephalus > Rhipicephalus microplus. The sequence continues at coordinate 39,159,384 of NC_134703.1, forward strand.
GTCTGGGTTCGGGAGGAAGCTTCGCTTGTTTGAAGGTTGACGACCAGTAGCTGCTTCTGAGCCTACACCAAGGACTGCCACTGCAGTGCGCGACGGACCACTATACAGTTGGTGCAAGCCACGCCTTAAATATGCAGCTTAACGACTGCTGAGTGTTGCGTAGCACGGGGTACGGTGCGCAGTTACAGCTTTGCGTGCTCTGTGAATCAAGTCATTATGGCTGTACAGCGCAAAATAGTGAACAGGAAACGCGCGGGACAGTGTTGTGTCCTATGTGTCGCGGTCGCGCACTTGGCGCTGTCATGCTGATTATGTTCATCAGTTTGACTATAGCCCACTTAACAATCCCTGAGAAAAGTCAGCCGTGAAATGGCGACTTCAAATTAGATGCCTGAGCGTACTGCAAGTTACGCATTTAGCATACTGGCTGGCTGGCCGAACGCGAAAGTTTAGGTGTCAGAGGAGTGTATAGTGTAACTTACAGCCCAGAGGACACAGGAGCGCTCCTGCGTTCATTGAAGATAACTAAACATAGTTTTCAACTCAAAAGGCATCAGTTAGCACAACCCAGTGTACTTGGTTCGTGTTTTGCAAACACCCTAGGTTTGATTGATATGTGGGGTTTAACGTCCCAAAACCACCATTTGATTATGAGAGACGCCGTAGTGGAGGGCTCCGGAAATTTTGACCACCTGGGGTTCTTTAACGTGCACCCAAATCTGAGTACACGGGCCTACAACATTTCCACCTCCATCGGAAATGCAGCCGCCACAGCCGGGATCAAACACCCTAGGTCGCACAAGTCGTTGGTCATTTATCGGTCATCTTTCGTTGCTATTACGTACTGCATCGAAGTTGGCTGGAATTCTTTGATGACAGCCTGATCCCGGAGTGGTCTGCTATGAATAAAGAGTGAGCGTGGAAAAGGCCATAATGACAATATCTGGGGTCTTACCAGCCAAAAAACGCGATATGAGTGTGTGGCGCGTCGTAGTGGAGGATTCCGGAAATTTCGACCATCTGGTGTTGTTCTTAAACGTGCACTAGCATCGCACAGTATAATATCATCGCACAATATAATATGAATATGAATATGAATAGTATAGCATCGCACAGTATAATATGAACTCCTACAGCATGCGTCTCGACTGCGTCTGAATGCGGCTTGAATTGTACACATGATCTTCGGATTAGCAGCCAATCTTGTGCATAAGGCCATGTATTGCGGTGTGGTGTACAAAAGACGATAAATTAATACAATAAACCATTTTCGCGGAGATCACGTCTGTTTATTGCGTTGCACTACGTGCGCAGTAACAGTCTCAACGTGTGCGTATATGGCCCAGCATGTCACAATTGAGCTCTCCGTGTGTGGAATATACGCGAATGAACCACACTCGTAGTTTTGTTTATTTATTCATTTATTTATTTATTTATTTATTTATTTATTTAAATACCTTCAGCGCCCATGTGGGTCATTAGTGTAGGGGGGAGATAACATTTAAAATACATACTTGCAATAAATATACAGAAAAGTAACTTTTTTATACATGTGTCCTTAATCCACCACAGCCTTGGTGAAATAGTTGAGCATCCACCGCTGTTGAGGGAGGCCGCCTGAGAATTGCTGCCGCCAGGAACTTGCTGGCTAAATAGGTATACACAATTGCACTTCTGGTATGCTGCTCGACAGAACGAAGTTCTTGAGCGCTTGGGAGGGCACCCACCCAGTAAGAAATAGGTGGCATGGGATTACCGGACCTAAAATTAAGGTCACCTTTATTTCTTGCAGGTTCTAAGCATTCATAAACAGGTTTTCTTTTTTACAGTTTTATGCTGTATGACTGCAGGGCGTGCCCACTACGTCATTAATAAAATTACTGTGGTTTTTTTTTTTGGGCCAGAATCTTGATTGCATCAGGATGCACGTCGTAGTGCGGGAACTGTTGATCAAATTCGATTATCATTAACGATCACCCAAATATAAGCACGCAGGTATTCCTTGCATTTTCACGCACATTGCGATGCGGCCACCCACGGCTGGGAAACAAACCCGCGTCTTCGAACTTACCACAGGACCCCTTATCTACTAAGCTAACTTGGTGCGTATTCAATGACCGCTGTGCTGTTACTAAACATCGTGCGAACATGTATAACCACCGCAATGGGACAAAGTGCAGCAGGCTATAGAAACACTGATTTACATATGATGCAATGCGGTGAGATCTGCCAACACTGAAGAAAAAAAATGATACGGCATCGCATAGCAGCCACAAGTATACAATACACTGCGGACTAAGAAAATGTTCTACGCGACTGTTCACGCGTCATTGCTCAAACATACACAAGCGGTTAATGCTACTTTCCCTCTCAGATTCTGTGCAGTCACGTGGAACAAGCTGCGGGAGGCCCAGTGCTCCTGTAATCGACTTAAAACGGAAACGTTGCTCAGCTTTTGTGTGGTCCTCTGTCAAAGTATATTTAGTACGCGCAATCTGCTCAAAGCGCATAAACCGCTTAAAGAGTTTCCCGTCGTGTATGCTCTCGTAACCCAGTGCCTCGGTATAATCTGTTCAATCATAAATCTAATCCTAAACCTACGCATCGAATCGGCACCAATGCCACTGCACTAAGCCTTGATGGTCACGCATTCTGGAAAGCAAGCAAGCATCCAAAATCCGAAATACCAGTTTAACTATCTCTTAAACGTTGCTCTTTCAAAAAAAAAACAAAAACAAAATGCGCTTATCAGAAGACGTTGCACGTAGTACCTCACATCTCGAACGTCATCTCGCATGTTTGCATGCATCGACGCAGTCCATGTGGGATTGAGTAGGGGGCTCCAATCCCACGTACACCTTTCCGAAATTTTTTTGCAATTTATTCAACATAAGTAAAGGGGAGGTTGACCGTTTGTTGCGCGTGGCTACAAGCAAGGTGACGGAGGTTTGGCACTGGCATAGCGTAAGTGGGTCTTCGATTCAAACTTACGTGCACTCTCTTCAAGATGGTGAAACTTAGGCGAGGTTATGAGTAATTATGTGGATGGAGTTTACTGCGTGCACATGCGTACGTATGCTCGAGTTTTGTGTAGTGTCCAATTGTGTGCACGGACGGACCAATGACCCTTTTTGTGGATAAATATTGCCCAGTTCCCTGGCTACGTCTGGCTATCTCTTGCCACGCAATTATCAATCCATCAGGAAAATAAAATCGATTGCAAGTGCACCGTTCTTTTTTTCTTTTCCGCCTGTGCTGTCTTATCAATCTCATGCAATGTAAACTTCTATATTGGTGGCCTCTTTTAGTTCGTGTTTTAGCCTGTGCTGTGACGCAATGAAGTGACAAGCTACACTATTTCCAGCTTTTGTTTAGTCATTATTGACATTTAAAAAAAAACATCGAAGCTTAAAAGTTCCGTAGTAAATGGCTACTGAACCAATGTGACTCTTTTGGGTTCACTAAACTACAGCTGAGCCTTACCTACGCAGTCACTTTTTACTTTGATCAACCAACAGAAAGTACTCACTGCGAACGCATATTGACTTCATATATTGACCCCTACAATATCTTACAACTCACGTCACAGCAACTCATTCAGCAACTAATTTAGCAACTCATTCATAACCCCTTCCTTCCCCTTTACTGAACGTTGTGAAACGTGGACGTCCAGTACCTATTACATGACAAGCGTCAAGGTTTCAAGCTATAGATACATCATTTCAAACAGCAAAAACATAGCAAACGGTAACAATAAGGTAAACTCGGGCACACTAACAGTTGCCCTTCGTTCTTGGCATGACACAAAATAAGCCTTTGAAGTTTTAGCATATTGGCCCACCTAACCGCGAAATATATACACTCAGCCTGCGCGGCTGGCTGGGCTGGGATTATGTAGATGCGATACGCGTGGCACAAAACTAGAAAGAGAGTTCGTGCAGCTTACACCGCCCTCGATCGTTTGTGGGCCGAGCGGCCTTGGACTTGTAGCGATCACGCGCCGTTCCAGCGCTACATATTGCAGTTTCGCCCGTGTCCCTTGCGCAAGCGGCAGCCATATGGCCGCGCAAAGTTCGGGCCTACGCGCGCCGCGATTGTTTGCTCTCCGCCAGGGTGGTGATGCATATTTTAATTTCACCAGCGTGGGAGAGGTATCCTACAGACGAGATAGCAGGTGTGCCAGCAGAGAGTGGAGGCGCACATCAGCCCGCCGCTGTATGCGAAAGTCCCGACTTTCGGGGTTCCAATGACTCGCACAATGATTTCCGAAGAGAAGATCCTCGATTCGTGGCTCTACGTGTCGCAGGCCAGCAAAGCGACGCGGGCATTGCTAGGTTTTCTGAAGACAACCGGACTACACGGCCGCTTATAAGCGTGCAATGGACAAGGTCACATGCACCCACACGTTGCTCTTCACTTCATTCTTTTTTTATTTTTTAATCCCCTCACCCCGTCCCCTAGTGCAGGGTAACAAACCGAACATGCGTCTGATTGACCTCCCTGCCTTTCATTTCTTCTTACTCTCCTCCTCCTCCTCTTCCTCGTCGTTTCTCGCGTTATTATACCAACCGCATTGGCATCAGTATACGAGAATGCATCGCGTCACGTTGCTTTTGCGCGTCGCATCAGGGCAAACGATTGTAACGCCTAAGAAAAGCGAAACTGTAAACTGAGCGAGAAAAAAAGTGCAGCACCGAACATCACGGTGTCCCAGCCCCGACTTGGACGCGGCCAGCGGCTTCCGCGGGTCCCCGATAGGGGTTCCCGCGAAAGCTCCACAGGATCACATAAAGTTCATTGTCTGTCTGTCCATCTATTAGGACGGGTAAGTCGGCTTGCGCGGTGCTTGTAAACGCTGGTACACTGTATTGTGGAAGAGAACAACTGCAGATTGAAACTGGCGTGCGCTCGGCTTCACTCACAGCCAAAGCCCCAGTCCACAAAGAAATCTTTCCTTACGAATTCCGTGAACCAAAGGAGGATAGCCGACATGCAAACACTACCTAGGCTTTTCCTGATGCTGTTCATCTTCAGCCCCGCCACAACTCATCATGTGTGCATTCGTTTATGCAACTTTTTTGACGAATTATTCGTAATCAAGAGCACTCCTGCCGCTTAACTTTTCTTAAGCTGACCATAGGTAATGAACTCAGAGAACCTTTTTCGAGAACAAACGCAGTGAATTTACTAGGCATAAATTACCATCACTCATTGCATCACGAACTGCCCCCCCCCCTCACTGCATCTCGGTTTATCTTCTAAATTTTTTCTGTAAAACAACTAACAACTATGTCCCTAATAAATGAGCATAGAAGGCTCACAAAGGCACACGACGATGCCTTTGCGAATGAATAGCAACACCTAAAATACATACACCAGCATCAATTAGAGCGCAATGAAAGAAAAAAGAAAGCAGGGTGGAGACATACAAATTAAGAATAGATCCCAACGCACGCACTCGAACAGGGAGCAATCCTGTTTGTTGAGCAAACCTCTTAAGAACGGTATTATTAAATATTCGAAGTCGCACGCACCCCAGTTTTTCCTTTCATTAAACAATAGCACTGGCCACTGAAATAAAATGAAAAAAAAAGGGAGAAGGTTACACTAGCCTTGTAGAGATTGAGAAAAAGCGAAGTTGACTGATCTTAGGGGCTCAGCGCATTTTTCTTGGCTTTTTTTTTCCTTGTCTTACGCAAAAAAAGAGTTGAATCACAGCCTGTCAAAGAACATGCAAGAATGTCGAAGCTCGAGCGCCAGAACTAACGTGCAAAGCTGGCAGTGGTACCCCGGTGGGAGCGCGGATCTCTCGCCACTTGTACTCGGTACGCGCGGTGGGCAAACTCGGACTGTCCGGACTGTCTACGTCGATGGGCACAGCTGATGAGCAACGGCGCGGGGGGTTCTTTGCGGACAGACCTAATTATTACGAGGTGTTCTCTAACGACACTTGCCCCGCATGCAGGGATGTAGTCATGCTAGCACACATGGTTTGGCAGTGCAGGGCAACGCGCACCAATCCCGATACTACCTCGACCAGGCGGGAGGCGGCCATCCGCAGTTCCCTCCTGGCCGACCAACTCCGTCCAGCAGACTCGTGGAGCGGCCGACAAGCCTGGCCTCACGGTTTCGACGTGGCAGTCCACCCCCCTAAGCGTAGGCGCGCGCTTTGCAGAAAGCCAATAATAAAGTTTCGCCTCTACCCTTTCATACGAAGATTTAGCTCGAGCTTCGCTCTTAAATATTGTGTGATAGGTGTCAGTGACATCTGATGCCACGCAGACGATCATTCTTCGCGGAAATCAAGCGTGCAAGACAAGCGCACCAATGTGTTCTTAGTGGATACAAGAGACCTAAACCACTAGTCCTCTCAAGGAATGCCGCTAGAAAAGAATACGCACGAAGCCTTTCTTCAGTTTGTATACTCTCCACGAGTCTACACGGGAGTACGTATGTATGTATGCTCGTCACTTTCCTCAATAGAGAAAGTTTTCATTGTCTACCTTAGCGTGCACCCCTGCATCTTCTCCCTCTCACTCTTGACCCTGCCTATAGAATCGGCGGGATTCTATTGTGTGGAGTTTGAACAGGACACGCATGCAGGATTTCAATTTGTATATTTTCCACGAATGTCAAAAGGAGCTTGTCACTTTCTGGCAATAGTGAAAGTTCTCATTGTCTACCACCCTACCCCGCGCCACTCTTCCCATCCATACATCCTACACGCACCGCTTCCGGCTCCCACGGGAAGCATGGCTCCGGTCCTGGACTGGACGCGCCAGCGAAAAACGCCCGGGATCGTCGTCCCTTCGGAAAGCCCTGTTCAGCGCGCGGAGCCGCTTGCTTGCGTCACGCGATCGGCTCGTCCATCTCGGGCGCGACGGCGCGAGACGAGGCTCGCTGACGCGATGGGCCGCTCCTCGCCTTTGACGGGCTCTACGCGCGTGTTTACACAGACCTTACATACTTGCTTAGGTATCGTAATGACTGCACTCTTTCGAGCCTTCTTGTTTCTTGACAAGCGACGGCTCTTTCTCTCTCTTCCGTGTATCTCTCCTTTCTCCTCTCTGTTCCTAGCACCTCGAGTCACCGCTTTGTCCAAGGTATGAAAATGAGTGGCACTGAAACTCTTTTCTGAGAGCCCCCGTGCCAATCACCTTTATCTTATTAGATCATTCTTCCTCTTTCTCCTCGTTCTTTCTTTCACTCCATATATCTTCCTCGGTATCTCTCTTTATGCGTTTCTCTCATAGAGTGCACTACAATTAAGGTCCAATAATTTTTTGACATTCAAACAATATAGCGTTTTGTTCACGTGACCTCTTAAGGTTCTGCAAAGTGACTTTTGAAAGGGTAAAAAGAAGAAATAAGCGCAGTTCCGTTAGTGCTTCTCTCAATGGAGGGCACCTCCACAGTTCTGCGCAGGGTAAGGAGGGATCAAAAAGGATAGGGAGGAACAACAGAGATAGGGATAGGGGCAGGGAGGAATAACAGAGATAGGGATAAGAGCTGGGACAGAGAGACCCACATGCGGAAATAAGCAGAAGATAGGAAAGATGGACACGGTCACATGAGTCCGAGGACGGGGCACCACTCAGCGGTCTCGCCTTTGATGGTTTGCACACGGTGTTCACGTAAACCTATGACGAGGGTGTACTAAGGACCTAGCTACGGAGCTTAAAGTGCTACGGGAGCAGAGTTGCACATAGATCCGCCATTATGTTCAACGGTTGTGCAGTAAAGCCACCCGTCGCGCGCGCAGGAGAAAAATACAGTGCGATGTTCCGGTGCAGGCGGCGTTCCGGAGACTTGTTCACGCACGCTGAGCAAGGTTTCACTGTTGCAGTGAGATGGATGACTACGGCACACGTGACCCTTGTGGTCTCATAACCACTTTCGCTGTAAAACAGTGCGACTTGAAGTAGGTGCCACTCGTCAATCATATTATTAATCTTGTATGAATTTTCGCACCGGCACCGAAAAACCTACCTAACAGTGAACTACGAACATTTACTTTACATTTACTAGGTTATAAAATCCTCGAGTGGCCAAGTGAGCATCGTCGCGTCTTACCACGCGCTGTTGAAAAGAGCGTCCACCATGCTTGAATCTTGCAAACATATAAATAAATTATAAGTGTGCAAAGATTTAGTTATTTAAAGAAACAATTATTCGTAGTCCCCGTAAGGGCCATCGTTCCTCTCCTAGTTTTGTGAGTTTATTCGAACAATGTATTAAGATGAAACACAAGTGTGTTTGATGTTTTCTAAAATGGTGTCTTTGAGCGCCTTTTGCACCATTTTAACACAATGTGATGTCCACCATGTCAGTCATAGTTTGTTACTGAATTCTGCCGCAGTATTTACTGATACACTGCTATCACTAGCTAACGTCAACTATACTACTGGCGTTTGTCGGCTGTTGTTGGCTATTAGCTATTTTTAGCAGCCACATCGTTTTCACGTTAAGCTAATGTTTGAGTTGCCTGCTACTTTTTTTTAGATAACTAACACTACATCAATGTACAGGTTCACGGCGTCCAAGCAATTCATTCTTTTTACGGACCTTGAGACTGAAGCACAGTGATTTACAACGACCGGCCAGAGCAGGTTAAACCACACCTGCGCCTTCCGCAGCGCGAAGACAAAGCATGCTGACAATAAATGGGGCAAGTACAAAAAAAAGGAGGGGAGTCGTGTAGCATCTGTTGTATGCAAAGCGTCTGGCAGTACAGCTGGTTCCATGCGTGATCCGTGCGTCGCTCGTGCAAACCAAGAACGAAGGGAACAGGAAGGTCAGCGGCAGCCTGCGCCAGACTAAGCCAAAGCCGATAGTCTGTGAAGCTCCAAAAGGAAGGAGGGAGGGGGGGGGGGTCTTTCCGAGCTCATCCGTCCGCTCTCCTGTGCCGGAGAGACAGGTTTCTTTCTGTTCCTTTTTTTTTTCTTTTCGCCCATCGAACTTCCTAGGAGTCTATCGTATGCAGTGGCTCGTCGTCCACTTCGTCTTGTTGCTGCACCCGCACCTTTTGTTTGGGACGCCATCACTCAGAATCGCGAATCGACATTTGTCTTCCTAGCCGAACGATTATGAGCTACTCTCTCTCTCTCTCTGTCTGCCTCTCTTTCTGCTTGCCCTCTTATTCGATGAAGCGACTCGGCTACGTCGGACCAAAAACGTCTGAGTGGGTCGCTCTCTGCTTACGCAAAGCACGCTTCAGGCAAGCACCAACATCCCGGACGGAGAGGCGAAACATTCGAGCACTTTGGGAGGACCGGGTGCGGTATACATAAGCGACCGTGCGAGGGCAAACACGTCAGGGTCTGTCGCTGGCACGGGATGGACTCGTCAATCAATTTTTCTTCGTCATTGTCACTTTCAATAGCGGAAGGGGCAGACGATCGGACCTCAACCAAAGAGCCCTCTTGTGGCTTTTAAACGTCGGGTTTCGATCTGTTCACTCTTCTACGCATGTGTTCCACGTGAAACATCTATATATATATATATATATATATATATATATATATATATATATATATATATATAGGTGGTGTCGGCAAGGTTTATTGACGTCTGAGCAACAGGGCTCTAACCAAGCACGTCGGTTGGGCTTGTTTGCCAGAGCAGGGGGGGGGGGGGGGGCACGCGCACTTCTTTCTTCTATGTGGTGTGAGCCTTCACCTTGGCATACGACCCACTACTAGAAGTAGGTGGCAATATATATATGGAGGAGAAGGGTAGCGCAGTGAAAAGTGGGGAATTTGAATTTATGCGGGAAAGAGTATGCCGGACCCCTATGTACGCTCACATATATAGTGGAAGAACAGATCGAGAACATCAAGCTGCTTGAAAATCACGAGCAGCTTCTGATACCGTACAATCAATCGAATGAGATTCAGCGACTTGTCACCTCTTGGTCCAGTTCAGCACAGCAGCTGCCCTTCCTCTGCGTCTGAATATGTTTTAGCGGCATCCCTTTGTACTGGCGAACAACACAAGTGTTGGTGCCCTTCTTTCCATTCCTCCCTTATTATTCGACAGACTGACAGCGGCATGCAAACCAGCGCGGGCGACTTTTGGTTAAAATAAACTGCTTGAAATTCTATTACGTAAATCCACGGGACAGCACCGGAGCCTTGAGTTAGAGCCTAATGAAAAACCAGCCCGCCCACTAAGAAGCGAATATGCAAATCCACCGCGTCAAAATCACCATGACGTACTAAATAATATAGTTGAAGTGAAGTAACGTGAATTAAAATTGTTGAATTTTATGAGGCAGTCACTATGTGACAAAATTTATCTTTTTCGAACTAATGGCCTTTACTATATTGTTCACTTTCTACAGTTCTATTAAGAAGCTAATTCAAAACCGAAACCGATAACCCACGTGCATTTCCCCTAAGAACGCGACCGTGTGACAACACGCTTGAAGCACTGAACGAATAGTCTGACAAAGGTTGGACTCGCAACGCTTCGAAATTTATCATTGCGTACCTCCAATCACACTCTCGGTATATGAGCACCGTCTTCCGTAACCAACAGTTGAAGGTGGGCGGCATGGCAGGTTGTGCTGCTTCTTTCTCTTGGTATCAGCATAAACACCCAACACACAATCCTTCAGCCACTTGCACGTGGCGAAAACCACGGGACAACAAAAGTGTAATGATGATGATGACTACGGCACAAAAAAGTAATCATCATCACTTCGAGTTATTTCTTTATTGACTCGCCCCTATCGTCACGTGACCTGCGTGACACCTACCACTCCTGCTACTGTTATTATCACTACTAAAGCTACTACTACTACTACTACTAATCACGACTGGTTTTCTGCATGACCGCCTACGCCGTTTAGATCCGTCACTAGAACTCCGAATTCCATCCGGACTATCTCGATCCGAAACAACCGTCCTCTGCCGCATGAGGCTTGTAGTGTCATTCACGAACAGGTTTGCTTAGCAGATCGGGATGACTGGCAGTGCTACGTGTGGTTACTGCGGCAGTGAGGAAACCATTGTTCACGTCCTTCGTGACTGTCCTCATTATAGCGGCCAAAGACAACTGCTGTCGACAACGTTAGAGCGGCTATATGACCAGCCGCTTTCGGGACAGTCAATTTTAGAATGCCGGAACTTTCGAACCTTCCAGCCAGAAAGCGACGAAGGCGCTGCTGAAGTTTCTGCGGTCAACCGGACTCGCTAAACGACTGGGACGTTCCCGTGCTTGAGTGTGTGCGCGTTTTCTTTTTTTTTTTTCTTTAACCACCCATTTCCGTCCTTTTTTTCCCACCTTATATCTTTTCATGCCCATTTACCTTTCCCCAGTGCCGGGTAGCAAACCGGAAATTTTATTCTGGTTGACACTTCCCTGCCTTTCACACAACCTTATTCTCTTTCTCTTACTACTACTACTACTACTACTACTACTACTACTACTACTACTACTACTACTACTACTACTACTACTACTACTACTACGAAGACGACGACGACGAAGACGTTAACACAAGGTGGGCCTGGGCATCCTCGCCCTTAAAAGAAAGTTCGCCTTCCCGGCTCAGATTGTTTAATAAGACCCCCGCGTCTCATTTTTAACGGCGACCGCCCTGGAAACCAAGTTCGACCGGTCAGAATACCCCCAACTCTACAACGCTGAACGAACTACGGTGACTGGCAGTCACCGACCTTCCACGTGCAATCCGTCCGCACGTGACGACATCTATGCGATATCGCAGCAGGCGAGCTCAAAGTAACGGCTTCAAACGATCTACGAACGATTTCCCATCGATCCATGGCAACGCCACCCGGACCGCTCACCCACCTTCTCGCCTTTGCGACACGGACGGCGTGTACTACGGCTTTGTACAATACAAACAGCCACAAAATGATCAATGGGTCCCGCGTGGACTCGCGGTTCACACCGGCTTCTCTCGAAGTGGACGCGAGTGGATGAGCGAAAGAGAGAAAGGGTTTTCGTTTCGGAAACGTGCGTTCAAGCCTCCAATATACGTCCGACCAGTCAATATTGCAAAGCCCGCGCAAACAAGCACCCCGCCAGTAAAGGAGCTCGCTTTGCGAGTATAAAACCCGCGAAATGAAAGTCTCTGTCCGCCAGTCGGATTGGTCACACGAGAGCGGCCGGCACAACGAAACATGTAACAAGCTGAGGTGGGGGAAAAAAAAGGAAACAGATCACGTGGTACCAAAGAACAATGGAACAGCGATGAGCGCGCACCTCGGACTCGCCGGTGAGATCCCCAGTGACCGAGTTTGTCGCAACAGCCCCTGTGTTGTGTACACACAAAGCCATATAGTTTCGCCGTATACAGAAGATAAATGAGTCTCCTGCGTATTTCGCGAGCAGGTCTCGTTTTCTGGTTCTGGGCTTCATAAATTTCCAGATACAACGACGACAAAAGAAGGGGCGGTGGGGGGGAGAGACGGCCTCTATGCTCAGCTGGTTCATTTTCGACCAAAGCACACCGCACGAAGTTATCCCAATTTCAGCGGTGGTATGGTCTTTTGGTTAAGTACGCGCGGCAGACTCCACGGAGCCCGCTGCATTGGAACTAGGAAAGTTGCGTACGCCCGAAGAAAAAACAATAATATTAACCTGCTTCTTCGCAGCAATCTTTCTTTAGTCTGTGGCGCTTAGGACGCGTGCTGACTATCAAAGCAAGTTTTTTTGTCAGAGTAGAACGGGGCTTTCGCGGCAGATAAAAGTTCCTGAAATCCAGCCGTATGAGGCGGGCAAACTTGACGCACTTTTTATGCGGGCTTTTTTTCTCTCTTGACCCAGACGAGGTCATTTAAAGCAGGATTTGCTAGCACTTAGTCTCGTCTCAGTCTGATAACCCTGCAGGTATTTTTTTACTTGACTTCACTCTTCCTTTCTTTAATCTTGGATTCAAAGTCGTCGAGAAACGTTTTCTACAGATCCTGGTTCGGCGTAATGCTTTACCTTGAAGTAAAAGCGAAAACGGTGGCCTTGTTCACTAGAATACAAAAAAAAAACACGAAAACATTAACCCTTTACAATGTGACTAACTCACCACCCAGGCGCAAGAGAGAGAGAGAGATAAAGATGCAAGGAAAGGCAGGGAGGTTAACCAGACGCACATCCGGTTTGCTACCCTGCACTGGGGAAGGGATAAAGGGGAGAAAAGAGGTTGCCGAAAGATGAGAAGGTACACACAATCACGAGCACACTCGGGGAGCACACACAGTCTACAGGCGGTCGCTCAGGTTTGTTGACTTAAGGTAAAGTAGCAGTGCTTTAGTTGCTTTCTGCGCAACTGAGGCAGATGCCCAAGGTCCTAGTATCTTCTGCACACAAAATGGTCCGGTGTCAAGTCGATTCAAAACCATCCGGAGCTGGCATCGCTGTGTGTCGTAGCAAGCGCAGCTGCACAGGACGTGTTCGATGGTCTCTTCAGCTCCGCAGTAGTCGCATGTAGGAGTGTCTGCCATACCAATGCGAAAGGAGTACACCTTTGTAAATGCAACACCCAACCAAAGGCGGCATAACAGTGTCGCATCGGAGCGGGAAAGTTGTGATGGTAGCTTTAGCTTGAGCGAAGGATCCAGTTCATGAAATTGACACCTTTGGAAGCTGGTAGACGACCAGAACGTGCGTGTGAGATCTCGAGCCAGCAGGTAAAGTTGTCTTGCTGCATCATTCCTTGATAGAGGAATCGGGACTACACGGGTTTCTTCATGGGCTGAGCGGGCTGCATCATCGGCTAATTGATTTCCGGTAATACCAATATGTCCAGGCAGCCATTGATATATAATATCATGCCCTCGTGCTAGAGCTTCATGATGGCAATGTCTTATTTCTTGTACCAGTTGGTCATGACTCCTCCTACGCATGGCAGACTGCAAACTCTGAAGCGCTGCCTTCCAATCACAGAATATGACCCATTTTCCTGGACGTTCTTGAACGAGATATTGTAAAGCAGCCCTTATAGCAGCAAGCTCTGATGCCGTAGATGTAGTCATATGCGACAACTTAAACTTGATTGTCATTTCTGCAGCCGGAATTACAGCGGCACCTGATGAGCTGCTGGACGAGACGGACCCATCAGTGTATATCTGCGTTCGGTCTTAGTACAACTCATGTAATAATAGCAGTGTTGCTTGCTTCAATGCTACTCTGGAGTGACTGCTTTTCTTTTTGATTCCCGGAATTTCTAGACGTACTTGCGGCTGGTCGAGGCACCACAAAGGACATGCCGTTCTCGCAGCTGGCGTATATCCTGATGGAATGCTGTTTAGGTGCTTGGCTATGACGTCTGAAAACGTAGCACGTGGTCTTCCGGAAGGTAGAAGGGCCAAGTGGTGGTCGGGGACACGGCTAGCATGTCGAATGTGCGCTCTGAGGCAATCCACAACTATATATGTCCTGACCGGATGGTCTTTGGCAAGCATGATTGTGGCATAAGTAGAAGCGCATCGGGGCAGTCCTAGGCAGATACGCAGTGCCTGACCCTGCAAACTCTCCAATGAATGAGTATTCGATTTGCAAGTGTTAGTCAGTACCGGCAAGCTGTAGCGCAATAGACCCAGAAATAGGGCCCTGTACAGCTGTAGCATGGAGGCCACAGAAGTTCCCCATGCTTTACCGCACAAGAATTTCATGATATGCACAATAGATAGCAGTCTCTTCTTCAAGTACGCACAATGTGGGCTCCACGAAAGACTTCTGTCGATTATTATGCCCAGGAAACGATGCGTCCGTGCATATTTGACACTCTGCCCATTGATGTAAACAGGGTATGGCGTCATTGGTTTGCGTGTAAACGCCATCAACGCGCACTTCACAGTTGATATATTTAGGCCTTGTTTCTGAAGGTAGGCTGTTGTGAGGGTTGCTGCCCGCTGTATTCGTGCACGCACCTGAGGGCGAGTAACTGCAGCACTCCAGAGGCAAATATCATCGGCGTATATGGATAGGCACACCGACTTTGGCAGAACCTTCACCAGACCAATGAGGGCCACATTGAACAATGTGGGGCTTAAAACACCTCCCTGAGGTACTCCGCAGTAGGTGTAATGTTGGGCAGTTGTACCCTCATATGTTTGTACAAAGAAACCCCTGCCAGTTATATAATCTTTTATCCATTGAAACATTCGTCCACCAATGCCCATTGCTGCGAGAGAAGTGAGGATGGCATCGTGAGCTACATTATCATATGCACCCTTCACGTCAAGAAAGAGTGCCACTGATATGCGCTTGCGACTTTTTTCTTGTTGAACAAATGTCGATAAGTCAAGGACACATTCGATGGAGGAGCGGCCCCGACGAAAGCCTGCCATGCAAGAAGGGTATTTGGTGTATCGTTCCAAGTACCACTCGAGACGAAATAGAACCATTCTTTCCATCACTTTTCCGAGGCAGCTTGCGAGGGCAATAGGGCGATACGCTGTCAAGTCCATTGGTGATTTTCCCGATTTCAAAAGTGGTATTAATCGACTTATTTTCCATTCTCGGGGAACACTGCCGCTGAGCCAGGAGTTGTTGAAGCATGTTAAAAGTTCTTTTCTGGCTTTTTGTCGCAAAGGAAGTAAAAATGGAAGCGAGGTACGGCTGCTTGGAAAGCTGCTAAGAGAAGGACGCGATATGGAAGGTGATCTTTCGAGCTCTCTGGTGACAACTTATCTGCGCATTGCATAGCGACGAGTGTTCTCCTTGCGCGGGAGGTCTCTCTCTCTCTCTCTCTCTCTCTCTCTCTCTCTCTCTCTCTCTCTCTCTCTCTCTCTCTCTCTCTCTCTCTCTCTCTCTCTCTCACACTCTCGCTCTCGCTCTCTCTCTCAAGATCACTTATTTCTGTGACCACAGACCCCGCACCTGCGCTAAGTAGTTTTTTTTTTTCATTTCTCCAGATTTGGGGGTTCTCCGCGATGCTACCTCATTCACAAACATATCTTCCGGGTTGGTTTGTTCAACCCCTTCAGCCCTCCCCCCTTTTTTTTTTATGGCACTCGAAAAACTAAGTTGAAGCCAAAGCTCCACGGTTATTTTTGTTTTGTGTGCGCGCGCGGATTCCC
The DNA here is from genome assembly GCF_043290135.1 of Rhipicephalus microplus. Lineage (NCBI taxonomy): Eukaryota > Metazoa > Arthropoda > Arachnida > Ixodida > Ixodidae > Rhipicephalus > Rhipicephalus microplus. Next base: position 39,175,430 of record NC_134703.1, read on the forward strand.
CGAGTGAAGTCGGTGCTTTTGCATACTGAACACAACCGTAACGACTCGTGCACAGCTACCAGCTTTCACATCATTCCTACTTTGCTCTTCTTGGTTTGAAGTGAAGTACTGATTGATTGATATGTGGGGTTTAACGTCCCAAAACCACCATATGATTATGAGAGACGCCGTAGTGGAGGGCTCCGGAAATTTCGACCACCTGGGGTTATTTAACGTGCTGAAGTAAAGTACTGCTGCTGTCTTTCACTCTGGCAAACGCAACGTCCGCTGCGAAAAGAACCAACATTCCTGAAGGAGCAGTCGATATTATTTAAATGAACGCTTCATTAGCTTTCCCACGCTCGGTGATGAAGACAGAAAAATGCGGCGGTATGAAAGTGGGCATAAATGAAAACGCGGTGAATGTGAGCAGGCTCAGGGACGGTTCAACGGAATCAAAGCCGCTCAAAAAAAAAAAGACAAGAAAGTGCATGTCAGAAATTAGACACTCTTTAAGAGCCGCTCTAATCGTCACATTTGAAACAAGTGAATAATAAAGCTAGGACCCACGTTGTTCCCGCAATTACGCTTTCTTCGACAGCCACAAACAAGCGGTGTCGTTTCAAAGACATGAACTGGCGAACACACTGCAGACACAAGAAAGAGCTCAAGACGCCACTAACGTCGAATTACAAATGAAAAGGCGCAAGACGGCAGGAAATAAAGAAGGTTTGAAAACTTATTTGAGCATGCCCAGGCAATGGGCGAACCTATAAAATGGGCACGCGTAAAGGTCTACGAGAGAGATGAATGTTAAGGCATTTTATCTTTTCTTTAGGCAATTATTATTATTATTATTATTATTATTATTATTATTATTATTATTATTATTATTATTATTATTATTATTATTATTATTATTATTATTATTATTATTATTATTATTATTATTATTATTACTTGATTTGTATACACAGATAGACAAGGACAAAGAGGAAAGAAGGAGAGAGCAAGCTGGCAACTGCCACCTGGAGGGGCACAACGCATGCTCACTCTTTCGGGAGGAGGGAAGAAACAGAGGAAACATAGATAAGATAGGATAAAGAGGAAAGAAGATGAAGAAGGGAAAAATGACGAAGACTTTGACGAGTATGTGTAAAAATAGTTAAAAAAATAATAAAAAAGGCCGTCTATAAACGGGTGGCCAGGTCCGTTTGGTCCATAAATGTAAGGAGAGCTCGGTGGGCCTGGTCGCGTCGGGAAGCACTACCACTCGGAAAGAGGTATTCGTTTAGAGTCGCACACTTGAGTCCTAGGAATTTATATCAACACTTGACACACGCATACAGTGCCGCCTTCAACGATATGTCGTAGACTAATTTTTTTGTTTTCATTTCTGTACCTCTACAAAACTGCGCAATCATCATATTTTAATTGGCGAGCATTTACTCTCTCGGCCACTTATAGATGTACAACATCCGCTCGCCGCGCAAATGACCCGGGTTCGATCCGCATTCGAACCTACTCGGTCTCCACTCTGCTCCAGGGTTTTTGTCGTTTATTTATTTCATTTGCATCCATATTTGCATATTTGCAACCAGCGACACCGACGCCGACACCGGAATTTAACGCTATCACGTTAAAAAAAAAAGTTCTGCCCAATCACAACATTACAAGAAGCATGTAGTCAAGGATACTTGGCCCATCCTTCAAGCTACTATAGGGTATACACAGAGCTAACTTGCTGACTGATATACATAACACGACAATCCATCTCAACTGCTCATTTTTGTGACCAGGGTCTCAAAAGCGTGCGCGTGTACTTAAACGTCCTCATATAACCAAACCCTAGACGAGTGCCACCTTCAGCGCAAAACTTCCCGGCATTCCTCATGCGTCGCGCGACTGACAAGCAACCGCAACGGGGGCCTCCGAGCCGGAGCGAGTTGACGGCACTTCAAACCTTTTTTTTTTATTATTTCGCAAAGAGAGGTGCTAAGATGCCTCAATTCCACTCAACATCCGAAAAGAGCGTGCGCACCCAACGGGGAAAAAAACAAATTTCGCGAACAACACGCAAGCCCGCACTCGCAATGCGCCATTTCCGAAACGCGAGGTAACTCTGCCAATCGGTCATCGTCGCTAGAGCGTGTAGACGTACGGGCTCCAACGCACCCTCACGCGGCGAAAAAAAGAGCGAGAATGGGGGACGAAGGCGGGCGAGCGTACGGAGAGTCGTCCGAGCAGATAGGCGAACCAGTTCACGAAAGCCTGCCCTGCTCTCTTTGCGTCCAGAGACCGGCAAAGCTCCCTGCGAAATCCGCGGCTGGGGATTCAACTCGGATGGGAGAAGCGTCGGAGAGATTCCTCCTCTGCTTTGCTTCTTGTTTAGCTGCAACAAAGCGCGATAAGTAGTTCTGCTTCGGCTTTTTTGGAGCTTTTCACTGTTCGGCACCGACAGACGACGACCACTGCAGCTTACCGCAAGCGCGTTACATGTAAATGTTTCTTCTCTCTCTGCGCCCTGAGTCGCTACAACCCTGATACACGAGGCTGACCTCCGTATCCAGAAACGCTGCTAGAAGCACTATATTTGTGGTTCGATACTCTCTAGTTCTGTTTTTTTTTTCTCTCTTTCTCTCTGCGGCCTAAACGTAAATGGTCGGAAGTTGACGGCGCTGACGTTGGTTCATACACCTAACCACCGATGTGTGTAGAACGGAAGTGACGTTCTTTAAACGTTCAAACTGTCAAGACGAGCACTGTTTCTTCCGTTGCTGTGTTTACAGGAGAAAGAAAGAAAGAAAGAAAGGAAGAAAGAAAGAGAGAAAGAAAGAAAGAGAGAGAGAGAAGGAAAGAACGAAGGAAAGAAGAAAGAAAGAAAGAAAGAAGGAAAGAAAAAAAAAGAAAGAAAGAAAGAAAGAAAGAAAGAAAGAAAGAAAGAAAGAAAGAAAGAAAGAAAGAAAGAAAGAAAGAAAGAAAGAAAGAAAGAAAGAAAGAAAGAAAGAAAGAAAGAAAGAAAGAAAGACATTCAACACATTCTATCTTTGTACTTTGGCAATCGATGTTATGCGAAACATGCACATGGAATGTGATTGCTTTGTAATTTTTTATCGAGCGAAAAGTCACGAAGATGATAGTGATAAGTGGGGTTTCACTTCCCAAAACCACTATACGATTATGAGAGACGCCGTAGTGGAGGGCTCCCAAAATTTCGACCACCTGGGTTTTTTTTTTTTTTTTTTTTAACGTGCACCCAATTCTGAGCACACAGGCCTACATGTTCGACTCCATCGGAAAGGCAGCCGCCACTGCCGAAATTCGATCCCGCGACCTACGTGTCAGCAGCCGAGTACCTTAGCCACTAGACCACCGCGGCGGGGCAAAGAAAAAGTCACGAAGTGCCACTAAACATAGGTAGAAGTGCACGCACACATACGTTAAACAGCCGCATATGTTTTATTCAACCAGTTGTTCACAGTTGCGCAACGATGCTAACGGCAAGGCGAATATTAGCACCATCGGAGGCGGTAAGCATATGAAGCGCTGGTCCTCGCGAGGATGGTAGCCCTTGACAGTGCTACATCAATCAACGTCCGCGCATGGCCCCTATTTACAATTGACGTTAAGCCATCGTGACGGCTGTTTCATAGGGGTACATATATGAGGTTTATGAAATTGGATAGCCAGCACTCCCACTGGAATTGATATCGCACGAACATTAGCGTATACTTGAAAAGTAGTTCCGAGACCTGGTGTAGCTCTGTGGTAAAATACTCTATTGTCACGAAGAATGCTTGGGTTCGATTCCTTGTGGGATCCTGACATTTATACTTTGCATTCATCAGGTCAACGCTCCCAATGTCAGCTTCTTAACGCTCACGCGTTAAAATTGCCTATGTACGTTCCTGCCGGTCCTCGGTAGATACGAAGTGTCAATCACCTGTGGCACATACCCGCTAAACAGTGGCACATACCTGAGGCCCATACCTGCCTAACAGTGGCGCATACCCTCCTGCAGGTATGTGGCACTGTTTCGCGGCCAGTGTATGACGACGTACGCGACGGGATTGTGGCAATATTCATGTCATGACCAGCGAGTCGCATTCGTCAAGCAATCTTACCCTTCAACACTGATTTTGGTTCATCCCAAGTGAAGGGGGTGATCACGAGAGCACCCAGACGGATAGATAGATAGATAGATAGATAGATAGATAGATAGATAGATAGATAGATAGATAGATAGATAGATAGATAGATAGATAGATAGATAGATAGATAGATAGATAGATAGATAGATAGATAGATAGATAGATAGATAGATAGATAGATAGATAGATAGATAGATAGATAGATAGATAGATAGATAGATAGATAACCTGCAATAGGCAAAGAAATGCTTCGCATTCAAAAGAAATAAAGAAAGAAGGAAGGAAAAAAAGGAAAAGAAAGAAGGAAAGAAAGCTCAGGCACACATACGCCAAGCTTTGGTTGCTCTCTCTTTTGCCAATAACGCAAGAGATTCCGATTTTTTTTTTACCTTGGAGCACGCTGGCGCAACCAATCGTTTAAACATGATCCTTAACACCTCAGGCAGAACCTTTCCCACGTAACAGGCCACATAGCCTATAATATATAAATATAAAGCAAATGAAGTATATCAGCACAGGAGGGGCAGGGCCTCGGGCTAGCGACCTGCGCTCGATGCAGTGTGCGACCACACACGATTTCCAACTCCAATAAATTTCCCCTATGTATTTCTACATGCACTGAAGGCAGGGCCATTAATGGGGGCAGTGAAGCGGTGACAGTGTCGTCGTCCGGCTCGTCTACTGTTTCGGCAAGCGACGCGTAATACATCGCAGTGCCCCAAACCAAGCCGGGTTCACTACTCTTACGTAATTCCCGGCTCTCGAGTGCAGCTGGCTGGCCGCAAGCCTCGTTAGAGGCGCAGCCAAGCTCGACGGACACGCTGCCGCCTCGGCGCGTATCACCGAGACGGCGTGGGCGAAGCAGCGTCACTTCGGCGAAGGCGCCGTTGACCTCCGAAACCAACCGGGCGGTCTGGCAGGCCGTCGAGCCGGCTACAGCCAGGAAGACGCTGCCACATAATCTACGGAAGGAGCCTTATTCCTAATTAGGTTTTATACGCGCATGGGTTTCCGAGTTCAGAGAGCGCCGAAAACGAGGTAATTAGATGTGCGGACTGCTCGGAAAGATGCCCCGTATATATAGTGTATGCATGTTGCCATCTTAAGTGGAACGAAGGAGTGTTGGAAGTGCATATAGACGGTGTAAAAGACTTTATATACATGTTTAAGCAGTTGCAAAATGATACCCCATACCAGCGATACGCGGCATCATGCTGGACCCTGCGGGCGTCTCTCCCTTATAATATTCTCGCTAAGCCGTCGACAATTAAACTCTAACCTGCGGACAGGCCCGACACTATATTCACGGAGTGACAGTTAGCCCAGCCTACATAAGGGAGTCATCTAATTATAAACACAAAGCATATTTGTGCTACCTTTCTGCATGCTCACAATTTCCAATGAAGCAATTTTTAGTAGATTGCATAAAAACTTTCCTGGCCTGTCATTAGACCACACGCTCTAAGATGTCCCTCTACTGTGTATGACGCATTCGGAACCTTAGACGTCGCCTCTAAGATTTCTCGCCTTCCTGAGAATACAACGTTTATTTTTAACGTGACTGCAATGTAACGCGAACGTCCAACAGACCTTTTAGTTGTTCTAAGTTCTTCGCCGTAACACAAATGAGGCAATACCGGAACTGCCCTTCAATATTTTATCACTTCGTGCCTTACTGTTCTTTGTTTGAATCGCTAAGGGGACATAACTACACATAACGGATTCTGCCATAATCTTGTCACAGGAAGTACACAGCCACAACTGTTCAACTTAGCTGTACGCCCTTCAGACATGGTGCAATTCTGTCCAACCTCCCACCTCACCATATAGGATTGCGAACTATTAATATCTGCTTGCTACTTTTCTTTTATTTACTCTCTCTGCTAGTAATATCGCAGCATGTCTTTTTTTTGTGTGTAAGCAGTTTTCGTATTCGTTAACCTTGAGGATGAAAGCATTCGTGCCCCGTTAGCGAGATACCATTAGCCAGACACCTCATCAATCACGCCTCTGTGGCACGCCAGCCTGAGACAACGCCTAAACTGGTTCGTTTCGTGAGAATCAAAGCACACGAAGTAACCATTCGTCAAGCAATAACTCAATCGTTAACCATGTAGGAACCTAGCAAGCGCTAAAACGGCAGTCTTACCGATCTGAGCAGGTGAAATGCAAGGGAATGCAAAGCCCTCGCGTACTTAAGATAGCTTATGGATGACACCGCGAAATGCAGTGCCAAATGATTCCCAATTGTAAGCGCACTTTAATCGGACCATCTGCCGCGGGAGGTTGCGCGAACCCTTCCCGATGTCGGCGTCCTTGCACGTATAGACCGGACCTTGTTCGGCTGGTCTACACTGCGCAACACGTTGCTGCTACGGTGTGCACAGCCAGCGCTCGTCCAGCGCGGCTCGGTCACGAAACTAGCGTCCTGCGTAATGCGCGTGGCGATCGTTGAAGCAGTGAATGTATGAGCGGAGCTGGAAGGGGGTCTAGCGTGCTTCGCTTTAACACTGTAATTAACGCCGCCGCATATGCGGTACGCTCCGTAATTTAGGGCCCCGGAAAGATATACGCGATTCCCTGTGCCTACGCGATGAAGACTCCGCCGGACTGTGTACAGCTCGGTGCGTCCTCGCCACAGTGTTTCGCCTCCTCGCCCCAGGGGCAAGCGCTCAAGAGCAAACCAGTGAGAGGAAAGGATGCGTAATGGGGCGTGCGAGGCAATATAAGGCCGTCGGTTTTCCAGCCGGCCGTCGCAGTGTAAATTACTGCGCCGGGCCCCTTTCTCTACGGAATATGATCCCCCTTCCCTTAATGCTGGGCAACATGCGCAAACTGCATTCCTGGAGCCGGCTTCATAAGTACCCGTCATCAGTGAGTGGTCGCTTGTGACAAAGTGAGCCTTACCATTTCATAATAGCGGGGCTGCGCAATAGGACGAGCTGAGCTTAAGAGCTTCACTCTCTCTCTCTCTCTCTCTCTCTCTCACTATAGCTGAAAATCTGTTTGCTTGTGTGTGCATTGCATGTGTGTGTGTAGTATGCGTGCGCACACAGTGACGGAATGAAGGTAGTGACCGCGCGTTGAGCGCCCTAATATAGGCACACAAGCTGCGTTAGACTTCTCGTGTGCGACGTACGTACGGTAAAGGCTGCAATGACCCCTTGAAATACGATATAACTGTAAAGTGCGTCATCTGCTGGAACAGCAAGCAGAAGGCATACTGTAGAGCCAGGTGGTTGCACTGGATAGCTACAAAGGCTAATGAGCGATATGCATATATTTTCGCTTTAACCACCGAGAGATTCTGTCAGATGTACCAGTAGTCTCTTATATGTATACGAAATGTCCCAGCTAACTCTCGTTCTGCTGAGTAAAAAAAAAATAAATGCAACTGTGCCAGAGATATCTACGCCTGCCCCCTTCAAGAATTATATACCAGAGCACGGCATGTAGGCTGCGACTCCCTTTCCTAGATATATACATTTTATTTGCGTGATGAAACAAGCAGCTTCTCACTCTTGTGTATTAAAAGTCCAGCAAAACTTGATCCCTGCCTCATTTCGTGGCATAAAATATAAATAATCAGAGATATCTTGCGATCCGTTTTTACTCTTACCTGGAACCACAAATTTTGCCAATGTTACGCAAGCCTCTGAAATCGATGTAGGCCAGAGGTTAACTGCCTTGCATCCAATATCACCTACTTTATGCCTGTTTGCACCGCCAGAACATCACTTAGACGCGTTAGTTGACCAATCAGCGTTGTCATCTTCTATCAGTCGGCGTTTGTCAATCTTCCTTGTGATACTTTCTCACCCCTATCACGGCTATAACACTTTCATTCAGTCACTCTTCTCGCACTTCTCAGTCTCCTTTCAAAGTTTCCCTGTTATCAAGAGCGAAATTCCGGCCACACGGGGTTTGCCCGCCCTCTGACCCACGAACAAACAACACTCTCGAACAAGCGACGAACACGATTATCGGCGCTCTATGGCTGCATCAGTGGGACGATCGAGGTCACGATGTGGAGGCACCCCGTAAGAGGTGGCGGGGCGCTCATTTGTTCATCCGCACAAGGGAGGAAGTATAACATTGGCTGGCGTCCAAGAAGCCCGCAAGCCTACAGGAGAAGTTCTCTGTGCCGATGCCGCACTGTGGCATCGCACGTTCTGCGCGGACGCCTTCCTCGGTCCTCGGTAGCATCGGGTCTATTTCGACCTGTGCCATCCAAGTAGCGTTGATGTGTGGAAGCGAGGGAGAGAAAAAGGCCGGGGCCTCTGACTCCGGGACGAGATAAAAGAAGCCGTGTGTCGCTTTGTCGAGGTGTCGTTGCTCTCAGGCACCACGTCTCGCTTCGATCGACGGTGCCTTTCTTGGAGCCTGGTGTCTGTGAAAGGCACGACACGTGCCTCGCCTGCTGCCGCGAATGCGACTGTCCGTCGCGCGACGCACGTATACGTGGTATAACCGTCGGCCGGCCGGCGACGGTTATACCACGTATACGTGCGTCGCGCGACGGCCGGCGACGTAGCGAGTGTTGGAAGCTTGCGCAACAGCCAAGGCCGAGTGCACGTTCGCGAAACGCCACGCATTTGCCATAATAATGCGATAGCCGCGCGAAACATGAGCCTGCAAAATTTGTCTACAGCTTCGCACACGAATGTTTCCACTTGCCTAAGCGTTGCGTGGAACATGGCAGTAATCTGTTGCAGCGACGTCATCTCATTTATTCCAAACCATCCGCGAGAAATTGTGCGAGGACTAAATGAGCGGGGGCACAAGGTAAAGGTGGAAATGTCAATACTTGAATAATCCCAAGTTTTAAGAGGTCTGTGGTGCGACACTGCACCAGTATAAGTCAGACTCATTACATATACCAGTGCACGCAACGTACGGTGGTACCAATCTCGTCAAAGCCCAATGTGGCCAAGACGGGCACGTCTCTACGACCATTTGCAGACATGATTTGCTTCTCCAAGCATGTACGCAGCTAACGCTTCTTGTCCCTTTTTTTTTTTTTGCGCTCAATCATTTCGCTATTTCCAGCTAAAGGTATCAAACCAGAAGTGCGTTTCGTTAAACTCGCTGACTGTTTCCTCTTTTCTCTCTCTCTCTCTCATATGATGAAACTTCGTTATCAATAAAGAACTGATAAGAAGCACGAGGAAAACACGAGAAACAATGAGAAGACAACTATACGGTGCTAGATGGCATTCAGGGATTCCACGCGGTTACACAGAGGGACCTCCTGTCCCCGCCCACGGCCACACCCAGGTCTTCAAGGAGGTCCATCACTTCCATGGGAACACTGTTCTTCACACTATACCGGCAGCAAATGTTTTAGATAATTGGGAAGTTCATTTGCATAATTACATTCCTGAAACATCAGAAGTGCTTTAAAGAACTTCCATACCACCAGCCCATCACTTTAGGCAGTTGCTTCACCAAAGCCATGAAAAAGATTACAGTGGCTCTTGTCGAGACTGCAGTTGCTCTTAGAGGCCAATCTTTCCCAAAGCCATGGATGACTTTAGGAAAAAGCCGCTCAGCCAATGAGGCTGTGCTCAATTTGATATTCGATGATTTAACAGGAAAGAAATCGATGCAAGTTATGAAGTGGTGGCAGTTTTTTCTGTATATTAAGAATGCCTTCGACTATTTCAAGCATTATGTGATCCTTAGTGAAAGCGGGGGTCTCTAACAAGCAGCCCACCGCTTCGCAATGAATAAACTTTTGTGACCTCGACTAGCCCCGCCGCGGTGGTCTAGTGGCTAAGGTACTCGGCTGCTGACCCGCAGGGCGCGGGTTCGAATCCCGGCTGCGGCGGCTGCATTTCCGATGGAGGCGGAAATGTTGTAGGCCCGTGTGCTCAGATTTGGGTGCACGTTAAAGAACCCCAGGTGGTCAAAATTTCCGGAGCCCTCCACTACGGCGTCTCTCATAATCATATCGTGGTTTTGGGACGTTAAACCCCACAAATCAATCAATCAATCATTTGTGACCTCGACTTACACCATGCCTTGACAAATGGCGATTGCATTACTTTTTCGCATATTGCGATAAATAACACTTTGGTCAAGCTACAGAAGAGAGATTCATCTCAAGCATTGTTTTCGTGAGGCACCCCATGCAGTTTTTATTTGTTGAGCCTTCACCGTAGGACAAAAGCTTTTTTTTATATTTTTAGTTATTCTGGGAATCAGTACTGAAACATTTATGGAAAGCTGATGTGAAACCACTTTCAGATATTACGCATATATGAGATATGGGAAAGGCCTTCTTTCTGACGGCAACGCTAAGGGGCATATGAAGCTACCCCTAATTACACCCCCCCCCCCCCTCACTCCACCGCTCCAACCTTCCTCATTGTTCCACCCTGGGACCAAATTACATGACTGCGGACTGCTAGCCAAAATGAGTTTAAGACCACTGCGCTAGAACATTTAGGCATCGGTGACAGACTATATATGCATGGGACGTGAGTTAGTTTATAGTAAGTGTACCGTGTCTACGTCGACTAGCGATGTAGATACCGATCATTAAAATCTTCACCTAGGTGTTCTACAAAGGGCTGTTTTTGGACAGAAAGGCAAGGATAGAGAGATGACGAAAGAGGGAGGGAGGTATGCGGGCCGGTAAAGCTCATGCCGGTAACGAAGAGAAGCGCTAGCTGTGCCATGTTGTAAGGAAATGAAGACAGCGCTTAAAAGGATAAAAAGAAGCAGACAGAAAGAAAGGAAGTGGGTGCAAGGAACAAAGGGGTACGTTGTTATCAAGCGAAACCAGCCAAGGGTCGGTAATAACGAGGCGATGAAAGTGAGAGTGATGACGACGTGCTGAGAAGTCGCGCATGCAAATGAGCTCAAATCTTCTGAAGCCGCGAGAGTACCCATAGGAAAATATATACAGAAGCCTCACACAAGACTTGAGAAGCGATCATATGAATGAGGCATCTTATCATGAGCGCGCAGACCTCAGGTGAAAAGGCAGCTCGTCACGTAGAAACAGCTACCTTTGAAACCCCACGTGCTACCTGCCTTTCGCTTACCAGGCGCGAAATGAGCTCGTACTTGCTCGGATCGCACATTTTTAATGCTTCCTCCGCTGTTCTCTCTCAATCTATTTCTCTTTTTTTTTTTTTGCCTTGCACGCACGCAGCCACCTGTGTAGAGCGCCCTCAGTGGTATGTTCTAAACAAACGTGCACCATTATCACATAGTATGACTAACGAGAAAAATAGAGTTCTTATTTGCATACAGGTGAAATACTGAGCAGTTCTTGATAAACTTAAGCTCAGTATCTTCGCCAGATAAAGTACTACCTAACCCACGTGCCATGCATCACAGTGCGTCTTGGCCAGCATGCTTGTACCGGTCAGTGTGCTAAAAGGTCTTGCCAATAATCGCATTCGTGATCCCCGCACGTATGTTGCTGTCAGAGCTGGCCATCAAAGCGTTTTCTAACTCCTAAAGAAGAATCATTAGCATTGTGAAGTAAAAGTACTGTACAAACGATTCATGAATGATGTGTCAAAGAACGCGGAAACCACAGCCCACAGACTCTTCACTCGAAAGGACAGAAAAAAAAACACGCCATTGGTCATTTTTTAAGCACTTGAGTCACTAATTTCGATAAGCGGAGCGGTGAACGGGCAAACGTCACCTCTTAACGATCTATTTTAACACTGTGATTGTAAAATAGAGTCGCCGAGGTCTTAAAATTGAGTAGTAAAGTTTAGGCGGTATACAAACGACGCCCCTTCTCTATTCTTGGCTTCCTGTATAAAAAACAAACGCCTGTAGAGGAGCAGGACTTGAATAAAAAGCGACAAAGGACGGCAAGCAGCGAGCGGACAAAAGACCACTGAGCCGCCTGTGCGGAATTTTCGATCGAGAGGCGGAAATAGGCGAGAAGAAAGAGAAATTTTCGGAAGTAACGAACGACAGAGGGCGAAAATGGTGCGAGATCGAGAGAGTGACGGTAAAAGCGGCCCCGGCACTATACTCCAACAGAAGTCGGGGGCCGCTTTCCTTGCCATACTTCTTTATAAATAGAAAGAGTGCGCGTATGTACGACGGCGAATCGATTCTCGATTGGTTGATTCTCCGAGAACAAACGAAGACACGCGCACAGAGGCGTCTATCCTCCTGTTTTGCCGCGCACTTAATAGTCGGGCCAGAAACTGTGAGAAATGTCAACGATAAGGTCTCGAATAGCTGTTTGTTCTTGGCCGGAATCTGGGTGCCGTCTGTCACTCGCATGAAAAGGAAAATGAAGCGGAGATTCCTGCGATCATAAAACGGCATGATACGGGCGTAATAATAAAAACCAGTGAAGCAGACTGAAAAATCGTAGATAAGGAGTCAGATATCGATCGGGGGCAAAAGGACGTAGCGATCTTATATAGACGAAGATGAGTGCGCATTCCGAGAGTTCAACGTCCATTCCGTTCGCTACGCTTCGCGTTTCGAAATTGACCTGGCGGAGACATTTGGAGTTTCCAGGGTCGACTATCTTTGTGTGTGTCATCGTTTTTTAAGGCGAAAGCCTGCGATGCCTCCTGAGATGCGAAACGCGACCGTATAGGCGGCGTCCGCCGGCGTCAAAGCGAGCAATGCAACAAAACAGCACCGTGTGATATCCCCGCCATACGACGTCGCAGTTACGTCACAGGCCACCAAAAGTTCTGACGTCATTTTGACGTCACATCACGACCTCGTCACAAGCCATCACCGCTTGTCTAATGGTGGGCCGACCTCAAAAGTAGTGCAAATTGACGCGAGGTGCAGAAAGCTTCCTATCCCCGAACGCCGTGCGAAATCCCATCGGGTCAAAAAGAAAAAAAAAACCTTTCGGTTTCGTTATAAACGTTATATATATATATATATATATATATATATATATATATATATATATATATATATATATATATATATATATATATATATTATGTTACGGAAAAGAAGAGACGCCGTAACGACGAGGCTGGGGATTAGATATATTCCAAACCAGCGGTAATGGCGTGCCCGGTTCACCAGCGATCGAGCGGAGACAACCCTTCGTCTTCTTCGTCAGGCACACACGCGCGTCGCCCCCTAGAATATCAGTATACATGCATGTATCAATATATATATATATATATATATATATATATATATATATATATATATATATATATATATATTAGTAGGAGGGGATGGAGAGGGGTGAACAGTGTCGACTGAGAAGAAGAGGAAAAAAGGTGGCATCCGCCCTTAATAAAAAAAGCGAGAGATTTTGAAAGGAAAGCAGTAGATGTTAGCCTGGCTATTCGCCTGGCATGTATACTCCGGGGTCTGCATGACGATTATATGACATATCCACTGATAATCACATAACGCATACAGCCACACCCACCTGCATAAAGATTACACTGTTTACAAAGTTTCGCTCAGGCTCGTGGTCCACAAGAAAGTTAACAGCGCCTTTCGTGGCGCGTACCGCACAGGTGCGGCGGTGCCGCAGGCCCGAAAGCCATCGTAGACAATTGCATACATGACAGAGCGAATCGTTACAATAGATCAGCAGTGACTGAGTGGTAAACATAAAGAAACAACAATGTAGGAGCTACCTGAGACATTTAAAAACTGAGCAGTCGTGTTTGCTCAAAAACCGCTTACGGCAAATTACACGAGCACCTTTTGCATTCGGTAACGATTGTGTCACATTCGACGTGTTATAGAATCCGTTTGCCAGAGTAGTATATTAATGAAATAACGACAATGGCTCTGTAGATAAAGAATACTGTAGTCAAAAACATTGCAAGTGTTCAACCAGAATACCACAAAAACTTTTTCTTAATTTATTTCTTCGAAATGGTCGACTGCTTGAGAGATCGTCCGACAGCGCAGCCTTTACCTCCATGATTAAGAAAAAATAGGGCTAGTTTAATCCAATAACTTCAATTACAGGTATCTACAAACTACAGATTATAAAGTGGGAAAGATAATTGACTGCCAAGTTACGAAAGGTTGAAGCAGTAGTAAGCAATGTGATCTCCCTTGTCTGAAATGAGTTACCTGAAGTTATTATTCCAGGTGCAGAGCTCTCATCCGGTTAGACTCGGTGTCTTATTCAAACGACGCTTCGGTGACTTTCAGCGTCCCGGGTATGAACCCGGCTTGCAAGGTATACGTAGATGCATATATATTAACATGCCAGAAGTTTCTTGCGAAACCCAGAACGCGTCACGAGCCTACATCTGGGCTGTTTATGTGGCCAGCGAGGAATACTTGGGCGGTGCGCCAAGAGGTTCCAAGTCTTTCCAGAGTGACGAGCGAGAATGCTTAATCAGAGGGCGATGATGATCCTCTGTGAGCATCAAGATGTGAGCATAACGAGAACTCGGCGGGAGGACACAGCTACGTGCATTGCAAAGGCGACAGCGGAATGTCTGCGGCCTAACAAACAAAAACATCAAGAAGCGAGGTGGTACGGACCTGCTGGCGCAAGCGAAGCTGGTAAAGTCTTCGCGAAAAGCACGCGTTTTGCGGCCGGCACCTCATTAAACGCGACGTTCCACGCACCGCGCACACAATGCGAAGTACCTCCAGCGACTGCCACATTTCCCTAGCTTTTCTGCATTCGCTTTCTTCTCTTTACTCTGTTGGTGATCTTGCTTCGTTCTTCTTGCGCGGCACTTCAACTCGCCGTCTTTTCGTCACCTTGGCCTCGTCGCTTATTAACTACAGTATAGCACAGACAACGAAGGTCTGTAGTTGTGCTGCACAGACCTTGGGCGCTGGAAGCCGTCCCAATCCTTGACACAGTCTTTGCAATGCGCTCGCGCCTGCCACGCCAGCAGGACAAACTGGCGATTGCACGAGAAGTGAACCAGCAACAAATAGATTTTCGCGAGCAAGAAACTCCTTTGGTATTCTGAATAAACAAGAATGCACGGGAAGGTGTTGCATATGAATAAAATATATTCGTCCACGCGTCCCTTACATTGCCACACGCAATTTCCTTTCTATTTTATGTCAGCGGGTCGTTGGACGTTTAACGTGATCTTTTGGACGAGTTGCTTATACATTGTTAATAAGATATCATCAGCGTGGGAAAAAATACGAACAGCGCTTGACAATGTCAGCTCCCCTTTCGTGCGTTCGTGTTTTTTCCCACGCTGACAACGTTTTCTTGTCCTTACGCGTGTAACCACGCACCGTCTTCAGCAGTTTGCACCGGAAAATTTGAAAACCAGCTGGAACGTTTTAGACTCTTCCAATAATATTATGCGAACAATGCGGACGGTGCAGTTCATTCTCTAACTACCAGCGCGGGAACAATGAAACTACACGTATAACGCTGGAGTCTTCGATGTCACCTGTGTAAATAATGACACACCCTGTATACGCTGATCAGATCACTTACGTGAATGCTTGGCGCCTTTGCTTTGAGTGTCAATTTTTTCGCTGTGCACAAATTCACCCGGTAGAGCGTTTCGTCTTTAGCCTGTGTGTTCTGGTTTCTGCGCCGTCACAACCACTTGACATTATGATTGTCTACTACTAAGTGGTTCTAAGAGAGAAAGGAAGAGAAAAGTGAGCCCCGTAACTGTCTGCTTCAGGGAGCGACACCTCAACAGTAGCTCACAAGCCCCGCCGCGGTGGTCTATAGTGGCTAAGGTACTCGGCTGCTGACCCGCAGGTCGCGGGATCAAATCCCGGCTGCGGCGGCTGCGTTTCCGATGGAGGCGGAAACGTTGTAGGCCCGTGTGCTCAGATTTGGGCGCACGTTAAAGAACCCCAGGTGGTCAAAATTTCCGGAGCCCTCCACTACGGCGTCTCTCATAATCATATGGTGGTTTTGGGACGTTAAACCCCACATATCAATCAACAGTAGCTCACAAGGGATGGGGGTGAGGAAAGATTAAAAGGATAGGAATAAAGGTGGAGAGAGAGAGAGAGAAACAGTATGCCAGAGAGCGAGCGCGACGACATATCGAGGGGACAGGAGAGATAAGAAAGATGGAAACACGGTCACAGAAGTCCGAGGACGGGGCACCACTTGCGAGAGCTCTTGTCGGCGTCAGTAGATGGCGTAGAGCAAGTCCAGTCGGTCAGAGCTACACTGTCATTGAAGGTCGTCGGCGTCAGGAGATGACGTAGGGTGAGCCCAGTCGGCCAGAGCTACGCTGACGTAGGAGATCGCGAGGGCACAACCGGTCGGCACGGAATCCAGCAAGCAAGTCCCTTATATGATTGTCGAAATGTATGACCACCACTATAGTCCGCGAAGATACGTAACCAGTTCAAACAGCTCGGATTCGTCGGTATTGGTTGACGGTGAAACGAATCCGAGAGCGCCGAAACATGCTGCGACATTGTCGGCTAGAATTCGGCTTTGATTTTTGTTATTAATTGTTGTTATTAGGACCACGAGGGTTGCGGTCTTCCATATGGGCAGGTTAAGATAGGCTGTGAAACTCATTACCGTGCTAAATCGCCTTGTCCATATACGCTGGCCTGATATACAAATCCAAGCACAGTTTAGCCAAGAAGCCATGAGTGTCGCACAATCCAATCACATTATGCGTTACAGATTTAATACATCGATGCCTCCATCACCTACACGCACGCACGCACACACACACGCACACACATACGCACACGCACACACGCACACACACACGCACGCACACACACACGCGCACGCGCACACGTACATAAGTAAGCACATGATCGAACCCGCTGCAGTGACGATAGCATACATATATGTATAAACAGGCAGTATTGATCCCTTAAGATTAATGCAAATGAGGTCTCACATTGTTCACCGAGATGAGCAAGCCTACCGAGCTGTGATAGAGCACACGACGTACTCTCGATCCTCGTAGGCGTTATCCACAGCGCAATGAAGCGTTTTAGTTCAGTTTTGCTGCTTAGTCGAATGAACCTGCTGTCCTGCATTTGTGAAAGATTGAAGCCTTAGCTTAATTGATGCCACGATGATAGACTTAGTTATTACGCGGTGGTAATCAGCTTGCTTCCAATGTGCTATGATTAAAGCAGTGAGCAGGAGCCGTACAGATTTTTTTCTGCGTTTATTTTCTGTTTGGAGGGGGAAGGGGGTAGTTCTCGCCTCCCAACTTCTTTGTGTGACGTTGCGGTGTTTTGCTAAAATATAATTTTGCGTTTCTTTTGCCGAGGCTTTTCGTTCTTAATTTTATTTTTTTTTTCATCCACTTTACGCGGTTCTTTGCACTCTTCCCTGTCTATGTACTTAAATTGTCTCCAAAACGTGAATATGAAACTACAGGGTATTGAAAAGGTATATTGCTGGCAAGCAATTAAACAGTTTTACAGCTTTTCGCACTTATTTTATCGTCGATCCCGAAGACTTGCGCAACAACAAGCGTGGAGTCGTTGGTACATGGGGCCCATTCGATCAATTGGCTAGCTAGCAACTCGCAAAATAAAAGTTGAACGTGTCTATGTGCGTACTGAATCCTATAATGTGTCGATGGTTATGTTGCCCACATGAGCCAATTCGTCCCCAATCATGACCAGACGTATTGAATGCTACGTTGGCCATGTGTACGATTTGATACAGTGATCGACTCCGGCCTCCGTCTGGACTCTCCCGACTCGAGACAACGGTGCTTTGCCGACTATGGCTTGGTGTCGCCTTCACCAAAGCTTTCGCCTTCCGAATCGGCATGGAAGACAGTGCTGCTTGCGGTCATTGCGGCAGCGATGAAACTATAGAGCACGTTCTCTGTCACTGCCCTCGTTACAGCGTGCAAAGACGGCAACTAGCTGCTGCGTTAGCTCGCCTTGACGACAGACCTTTGTCTGAACAATCAGTGCTGGAAAGACGACATGATTTGTGTGCTCACAGAAAATCAGTGAAGGCCCTACTGAACTTTTTGCGTGGCAGCGGCCTATTGTATAGACTGTAGCACCCCAGCTCCCCCCCCCCTTTTTTTTTTCGCGCGCGTCTATTTCCCTCTTCGCTTTCTTTCCAATCTTTCTTCCCCGTTCCCCCTTCCCCTAGTGCAGGGTAGCAAACCGGATGCTCCATTTTCTGGTTAACCTCCCTGCCTTTCCCTCATTTTATTCTCTCTCTCTCTCTCTTGATACAGTGATGACCAGATACAATGCTGCAGTGACATCGTTAATTGAGTTTCAGACATATTATTTTACTTTACGATAGTATTGATGATATGTGTGCTTGGGGGTTTTTCTACATATGTGGACTCGTGTGTGCATGTCTTTTTATACCTGTGCATTTTATTGTTTCGTGTGTTCGACATGTGCTAAGTAGCTTGGACCTCATTTGTGTGTCATTTCATTTTAAATTAAATCACTTAGAACAATAGAACCTGCTTTTCTTTTAAATCTTATTACAGCCGTCAGCTCCCGTTAAAGATAAATGAAAAAAAGTTTAGCTAACATGGCCCACTAATCATATGAATAATTTCAAAAGAGATCACTAAAGTGAGCGTGAAGTAAGCAATAAAAATATGAAAAAGAGTGAGCGCGTCACCTTGTAGTCCCGAGAATGAAACATGACAATACCATCGCCAACTATCAACTGAAAGCATGACGTTGTTAAGTAATTGTTAAGGTTCTGCGTCCCAAAACTAAAATATGATTACGGAGGGACGCTTTAGTGAAGAGCTCCGAAAATTTCGACCATCTCGGGTTCTTAAACGTGCTCCTACATCTTAACAGGTCTGTGCGACCACCTGAATATTGTCGCGGCGTCGTGACGTGGCCGAAGACAGTAGACTTTATGTTGGGATTCAACTGTTTATTTGGGCGAACCTGTGCCCGGTAAACGGAAAGTCTGATTAGAGTAGCAGTCTTGCACAGATAGCAGTGAACGGAGCGTCGGCCGTCGATCAACTACTGACAAACGGCGAAGCGCGTCGGCATTTATACTCTTGCCATCGAATGTTCTAGCGTTATTGCCGAAACAATGACGAAACAATTGAACATATTTTATGTCAGTGCCCCCAGTACAGCTCTCAGCGACAGTCCCTCTCAGCAGTGTTTGCTCGCCTCGACGACCAGCCATTTTCTGAGCAGTCAATCTTGGAATGTCGGAAAGATCGAGCTTCACGCCAGAAAGCAACGAAGGCGCTGATGAAGTTTCTGCGAGCGACCCGCCTCGTTGAACGATTGTGACACTACTGTGTGCGAGTGTGTGTGTGTGTGTGTTTGTGCTTCTCTTCCTCCATTTCCCCTTACCCCTTCCCCAGTGCAGGGTAGCAAACCGGATATGTTTTCTGGTTAACCTCCCTGCCTTTCCGCATTAAATTTTCTCTCTCTCTCTAGCGTTATTGCTGGCGGTGACGAGTGTTCCAGAATAATCTGTACAGTTCGCGGAGTGGGCGTGATCTTATCGAAATGATCTACTACAGTCCGGAAGCTTCTCGAAAACTGCAGGCGCGGTTTGCGCAGAGAATTGTGTAGTGTATTGAGGTGATAACAAAGCTTGAGGAATCGAACGTTGCAATATTTATGATGTGATCCCCCAAGTGTGCGTGTAATTCTGTCCCACTTTTTATTTTCTTATGTCTCTATTTTCGAGCCTTTTATTTTACCCAATCGCAAGGTAGCAAAGTGGGCGTGCACCAGGTTAACCTCCC
Organism: Rhipicephalus microplus; assembly: GCF_043290135.1. Taxonomy (NCBI): domain Eukaryota; kingdom Metazoa; phylum Arthropoda; class Arachnida; order Ixodida; family Ixodidae; genus Rhipicephalus; species Rhipicephalus microplus. The sequence goes on from NC_134703.1 coordinate 39,195,198, forward strand.
TGCCTCTTTCCGCCTCTCTCTCTCTCTCTTTCTATATATTTCTAAAGCTATAAGCACACACACGGCTCTAGCTTCTCGTGCACCGAAATGTGGCTTCCACGACCGGGATTCGATCCCGCGACCATCAGGGCAGCCGTCCAGCACCATACCCCCAAGGCCACCACGCTGTGTACAGGAACGTTCTTGGGCCGTTCATCAGCATTAACTATAATGTAACGACAGGCCCAATTTCCTGCTGCAGTGAACCTGAAGGCTTGTGCCATCTACGGCGTGAACTCGAGCAACATACCACGTTGCCTCACCTACGCTCCCTCTGCCAAATAACAAACAGACCGTAGGCCTTTCTCCGTGACCATCCTGCAAGCGTCCGCAAGATGTACCCCTAATAACATCGTTTCATTCATACTGCTCACGTAGCTTCAGGCACCAGCGATATCGCCCCAAACGAGAAAGCGGAATGTACGGCGCAAAAGCGCCATGGGAATGGTGGTGCCTTCCTGTGCAACACACCGTCGCCAGGGGGACACGAGTGGTTCGCACCACTCGCCCGATCGGCCACCGAGATACACCGTGTCTAGACGAACGCGTGAGGCGGGCATTCGATTTGACAAATGCGCAGAGGCGCCCGCAAAACGTGCTCAGCGTTCAACACTTGAAACGACCACCCGCTGCGTTGTTTTCCTTTTTTTTTTCCACAACCACGTCGTAAGGAAGGTGGCGACCGTTCACTGGGACCCTGGGTCGGGAAAAGAAAGACCTGTAAGGCAGCTCACAGTGCAATAAATATTAGTTTGTTTCTTACGCAGGACATCCGAGCGGCTATACAATTATAGCGATATAACAACTCCTTACCCCACCAGTGGATGCGGAAGCAAGGCAAAATAATGATAAACTTTCGCTGATTGGAAGAAGGGAGACGGTTACGAAGAAGGAACGCACTCTCGGAAAGACGGCGTGCCGACAGAAAGACAGGAGAATAAAGCCTCGCGAAGTCAATAACCTCGACTTCCCACTCACACGCTGCGAAGAGACTCGTTAATTAAGGCGTATACGTTTTCACCGCGCCGATACCTTCTTCTTGTTCCCATGATCGAGAGGCCGTTTTGACGCGGCCGCTGCGACACGGTGTGCTTCCAATGAATATGCAAAGCTTCGGTCGTTGTCGTCTTCGCCGGCTAGAGTCTTGCCTCTCGCTCGGCTGTCAGTGGAGCATACGCGCGTGCGCGGTCGATGCACTTGTGATATAACCTCGCATTCTCATTACACACAAGAAAACGCATCATATAATTGTAGCCTGAGCAAATTTATTATAAAGCAATTCAGGATGATTGAAGCCCCCCCCTCCAAAAAAAAACTGACAAAAAAAAACTACAATTGACGGTGCTTGCCCTCAGCCGTGCCAGGCTTGAAACAGCAAAACTGCACGATTGTGAATACTAATAAGGTTGTTTATAAATTGTTTCTAGGCTTAGCTGGGTGATGCAGGTATGTTTCTATAGGTTAATTCTGGGCCGTTCTTAAGATTTAGCTAGGTGATGCGTGATTCTCAAAGTAGAGAGGTTCGATTTAAGCCATAAATATCGCACCGAGTTTTCTGACTCTGCGCTAGCAGAATCTTCCATTGTGTGCACAAAAGGTACAATTAAGCTTTGTCGAGCTGACTGGCACTATCCAAATATGCTAATTACAAATTTCATCGCACTCCTCTGTTGCGTGAGGCACGATAAAGGGCCCAAAGGCAAACACCGCGCTGTGTTCCGGCTGTTTGCCCTTCCGAGCCATGGATGGCACTTTCGTTGCTAGCAGTAGACGCACTCGTGGAATCGCCTTGTCGCCTTCGCGGGTCAGCGCGTTGCAATGGGTGCCGGCTCGTTCGCTAGAGGCGCTGCGCCGAAAGTCGCGACTGCAAGGGCGCACGTAGTGGCTACGACAACGGCACTTGTCGTCGCGACCTCTTCGCGAGGCCGCAGGCGTGCGGGGCAGCTCGGCGTACGTGTAGCGCGGGAAACGGCCTCCTTAGAACCCGGTCGTGTCCTACACGATGCCGTTTAATCACCGGCGCGGCGACGCAGACACCAGTTGCAGCGATGAGGCGTCGCCCCTCCCAGTGTCGCGCTGGTGCAAGCGATCTTTTTTTTTCTACTTTTTTTGCGACGTTGTTTACTTCCGCAGTAAGGCCTAAACAGTAGGAAGAGCACTGCCCTGCTGCGCATTGTAGCATCACCAAGCACTTCGTTTTCATAAAAATTGTTATTCTTCAAAAACATAAATGCAATTAAAAGCGAATGAAAGGGAAGTAGGAAGCGGAGTGGCAACTGCTACCGGAAGAGACACGACGCCTTTCTATACAATTCATTAAGCACGCAACAGAAAGAAGAGAGGAAGATAGGAAATCGCGAAAGGAAAGAAAAACAAAATATTACGTACCACATACGCTCTTTAAAAAAAGGCAGTGCTACTTACTAACTTTGAGGTAGTAAATTGTTGTCACAACGTTCACTACCTAAGTAGTAACTACAGGTAGTAGATCACATACGTTTACTACCTCAGAAGCAACCGAAGGTAGTAAATGTCTGTGGTCTACTACCTACAGTTACTACTTAGGTAGTGAATGTTGTGACAACAATTTACTACCTCAAAGTTAGTAAGTAGCACTGCCTTTTTTTAAGAGTGTAAGCTAAACTGAAATGATGACAAAGGCAGGAACAGAAGAAATGGAACAAATACATAAAAGTAAAAAAGAGTACACCAGGCCTCGCTCAGCACGCAGGACAGTCGCTGAGCAAGCTGGAGGAGCGGCCTTAAATAGCGCCCGTTATAAACTTTCTTAGGGCGCTTTCCATCATCATTTTACGTTGTTAAAGAAACCCACTACGTGTCTGTAAGGCAATCTGTGAACATACGCGGCTGCACGCTCTGTTGATGCTGTGAGTGATAATGTTGATGATGACGCATTACGGCATCATCATCATGACGGCATAATGGGTAGAAAGTTTTATCGAACCCACTCGTTACGCAATCCACTTGGTATGAATTCGCTAACTTTCCAAGACCCTCAAGAACCTCCGCCTTATACATTCCGACATGTTAGCTACAGGAACAACAGGATACGGACAAACTACGGTTCGCTAACGTTGCACTACCAGAATACAACACCCTTGAACAACAACAAAGATATGGAAGAAATAATAACTAATCCTAAATCAGAAAAAATAATCAAGCGCCAAATGATTCAACTACTTCTTTAATAGTTTTTTATTGTGTTTCATTAAGTGCATATTGCCTGATATTTGCGTTGAATGTTTTCGGTGTCAACAACGATACGTTTGATTATATAATTACTTGTAGAACCTTGTTTGATCTTTCTATATGTATTCAAGTTGTGCGTGAAATACTACTACTTTTATGCAAGTTTTTTCCGTTGCTTCCGTTTTTGTTGGTCTTGCTTATGTGAAAACTATTGTTGTTTCTGGTGGGGTATTTTGGTGTGCTTCATTCAGGCGTGAATGTTTTCAGTCCTCTCTTTTCGGGGTGTAATTTTTGTAGCACTTGAATAAAAAAAAAATGTCGAATTGTCCAAAGCCGAAGAGGCATCTAGCTGGCCAGGACCTTGCACCGACCTAACCGTGAATTAAAAAAATAAACATCAAAATTTTCGGTCATGAGTTATACAGCCAATAAGAGTAGCCCCAACACAAGCAGGTAGGTGTGTGTGTGTGTGTGTGTGTGTGTGTGTGTGTGTGTGTGTGTGTGTGTGTGTGTGTGTGTGTGTGTGTGTGTGTGTGTGTGTGCGCGAGCACGCGCGCAGCAAAATTATTTTGTGTAGAAGTTCGCGCGTGATAACTATAGCTTCATTAGAGCCAGGCTATATGGAGCTGCTTGATTTAGTGCTTATAAGTCGAACGAAGCGCCGTTTCGTATGCACGACCACGATCTGTCTGTGAACATGACAGGTTTGGCAAACACTCAGAAGGAGGGAAGAGAAGAAGAGAGGAACAAAAAAAAAAGAGGAAAGCCCATTTACACACCGGCATACGCATATCCATGGCGGCGTATACATGTCGCCCAGTCGAAAAGCAAACCACGCGGTATTGAATGTTAGCACCCACGCGTTTGTGTCACACCGGAATGCACGGTCGCCACAGCTTGCCCTCCGCTCGCTGGGTAATCCGATTAGCGGCTAAACTGGGTCGCTCGGCTCGAAGCTTGCGCTACGCGCTCTACCAGTGCAAGGAACTAATTGGGCGGAGTGCATTCTCTTTTTTTTTTTCGGTCACCCACACAGCGTATCTGCGGTAGAGTTCCCGCTGGGCATGTTACGCGTAAGTTGTATCCGCTGCGCAAATCGAGATCTAGCGGTCGAGTGGAGGTATATGATCAAGCTTTCGCACATTGTCACCCAAAACCGCATAGGCCAGTGCAAATATCGATATATCAAGTGTCGAGGCGCGTGCGGCTGAGGCGCCCACATAGCGTTGCATTCAACGGTGTATGGTATAAGACATAAGGTGCAATTTGGTTTAGCCGCGTGTGGAATGGCTGCAGCTAAATTTAAACGTATGCGCGAAAAAAGACGAGGACCGCGCTGTCTGCATTTATTTATTTATTTACATTACCCTCAGGGCCCATAAAGGCGTTACAGAGGGGGTGGGTAATATAACAAAAATGCAGCAATAACAGAACACAATAATACAACCAATTAATTAGAATACATGTTCAAAAAATATTCAATAAGAGGCTTAAGATGTGGTCGGTTAGTGCAGTCTTGAAGGATGACACGTCCTCAATGGAGGCGATGGAGGGGGGAAGGTGGTTCCACTCGGCACTGGTCTTTGGCAGAAAGGAGACTGAAAAAACGTTAGTACGGCAGAAAGGAATAAAAACTTTATACTGATGATCAAGACGTGACGATATGTATGAAGGTTGCCAGATGAGTTCCTGTTTAAGTGAATTATTTTGGTAAAGGATTTTGTGAAAAAGGCATAGACGAGAAATTTTTCTTCACAGTGTTTCTTTCTTTCGAGCGCACGTTTAAATTTAGCTGCAATCATTCGACATGCGAGATCACCAACTAACCCAGATACAAACCACTCGAATTGGTTAACCGCTTCGCCTTTTGTTCATTTCATCTATCTGTAGCGGCAGGCGTTCAAGGAAGAAGGATGCTGCTACATCGAATGACGAAAACCAACTGCCTTATTTCACGGCCCGCGCGTGCCTCCTCGCGCCAATGCCGACTTCGTCGTCGTCGCCAGAACGTATACGCAAGCCAGCACGAAACCTATAGATAGATAGATAGATTAGATAGATAGATAGATAGATAGATAGATAGAGAGATAGATAGATAGATCTATCTATCTATCTATCTACGTATCTATCTATCTATCTATCTATCTATCTATCTATCTATCTATCTATCTATCTATCTATCTATCTATCTATCTATCTATCTATCTATCTGTCTATCTATCTATCTATCTATCTATCTATCTATCTATCTATCTATCTATCTATCTATCTATCTATCTATCTATCTATCTATCTATCTATCTATCTATCTATCTATCTATCTATCTAAGGGGCGAAAAGGCTGGGACAACGACCTGAAGCAATCGAATTATCATTTCCAAATATAAATCTTTTTAGCAACAAACGCAGCTCGAAAGCTTAGTGGTACCACACAGTTTTCGTTTGATAGGTAAATATTTGGGGTTTAACGTCCCAAAACCAATATATGATTATGGGAGACGCCGTAGTAGAGGGCTCCACAAATTTCAACCACGTAGGGTTCTTTAACGTGCACCCAAATCTGAGCACACGGGCCTACAGCTTTTTCGCCTCCATAGTAAATGCAACCGCCGCAGCTGGGATTCGATCCCGCGACTTGCGGGTCAGCAGCCAAGTACCTTAGCCACTAGTCCACCGCGGTGGAGCTGGAGTTTTTGTTTATCCCGAAAATGTGGCGTTTTGCGTGTAAAAACAACTATGTAGTATAATGAGGCACGCCACAGTATAGTGTACTCCGCATCAAGTTTCACCTGCTCGAGTTCTTTTACGTACACATAAAATCAAGTACAAGCACTGTGTTCTTCAAAGTTCGTTCACATCAAAGTGAGGCCGCCTGGAATGGAAACCGCGCCCTCGAGATCAGCGCAGCACGTTATACGAGCTCAGTTATCACGATGGGTTAGATATTATACGCTGTTTCGTTCGAAAAGATTCAAGCTTATATCAAAGGTGCCGCAGGAAAGGCACCTGCGCTCTTTAAGTACGCGACTGTTTTCGTATTACGCCAAAACGAGAACGCGGCCACTACAGTGTTATTTCTTGGGGGTTTTATGTCTCGAACCACGACGTGATTATGAGAGACACCGCGGTGGAGGGACTCCGGAAGTTTCGACTATACGGAGTAACTTGACGGGCGTCTGAATGTGAGTTCCTGCGGGGCCCCAAACATTTTTTTTCTCTATCGAAATGTAGCCGCCGCCGCGTTCGGGATTGGATACAGCGACCCTCGGGTCAATGCGGCTGTTGTAGAGCAGGGAATCGCACACACTTATCGTGGTGTACAGGAAAGGAACATGGCCTCCAGGTCACCACAAGTCTGCCACGAACGCACGCTGCAATTTGCGTTGAGCACCTGATCAGCCTTTCCTCGCTTGCAGACTCGCCAGACAATTTCCTGTACATTCATAAAACCTTAGAGCACGCAGCTTCAGTAAAGGTCACGGCCGACCACGAAACTAAGTTTAGCAGTGGCGCCATATAACACTCCATCAGAGAAACGCACCACGCTAAACACCGAGATTCTTAGTAGCCCTGTGCAGAACTCGGATTCGTTTCACGGGCTTAACTGCCGTGAAGTTAAGATTCTCAAAAGGCTGTGACAGTATAACCTGGCGAACAAAGGCGTCAATGTGACAGTCCTGGTGACAGGGCGCGTCCACAAATGTTACGTCGCATTGACCATGCACGCGTCAGGAGCAGTAATGAGAACTTTTTTTTCATTTGATTTATTTATACCCTAAATCCTTTCGTATCAGCTTACCTACGGTTATCTCTGAATATAATTCCTCAGTGCGTTGTACCTCATGCTCTCTGTCTCTTTATCTTTCTTTATTGTTGACTTCACGAAAAGTAGCCAAAAATATTTATCTTGTCAGCGAAACGAAGAATCACCTCGTCTGCCGGGGGGCTCAGGTTAGGCGAGTTTGCTATCCGCTTTAATTAACACATTTACCACGTACGATCAGTCCCAAGACAAGTTGCGGGGAAACAGCCTGCATAATATTATCGAGGGGGCGAGAGAAAAGCAAAAAAAAAAAATATATGAGGCGAGAATCACCACATTCGCGACAAGTATCTAGGAAGGCGCGATGCGCCATCAAGAACGCCTCCGTCAGTCGCACGTCAGCCGATATCACTTCTGAACTATCCAAAGTGTCTTTTTCGGTTTCGCGCGAAGCAATAAGGTCTGAGGGGTGCGCTATATAGAGAAAACAGCCACTTAAATGATCGAAAGCTATAAACAACATAAAAAAGAACTTTGGAAGTAAGTTCCATGCCCGCTTGTTACTCTCCTGCCTCTCTCCATCACACCATCTCTCTCTTTTCTTTCTTTCTCTCTTTCTCGATATGGCGCGACTATGAGAGATGACCTACGCGATATAAAGCGAGCGGGCGAAACGCGCAGGATGAACAGGCAAGCGCTCTCAGCGTTGGGAACGCAGAGCGCATACACGCGCTCGAGTCGAACGCGCGAATCCTCTCGCCCGGGCCGCCTCCCACAGAAGCGAAGACTACGCGGCACCATCCTTAAAAGCGCGGATATCAAAACTGGCGCCGCGCGTATAGAACTCGGAGGAGAGTCTCTCCCGGGCTTCATCAATCACGGCGAAAACGGCTACGACGAAGCGGAGGAGGTCATGCTTTGCCCAGGCTTTGCTCGTTCGCCGATAGCTGCGGCGAAAGATTTTGGGGACGAGGACTGTAGTGACGGCCGCCCACTGCTTTCCGGGTCAACGGGGCGGCCAGGCAAGCGTGAAGCCGCCGCAGCCGCGCGAAGCTACGCCCGCCCGCGCGCTCTGAAATTGCGCGAAGTTCGGCAAGCATCGCAATTCACACCCGAGGCGACACACTGAGCTCGCTGGGACGCGCTTGCGTTTCGAGTACACTGTGAGTCAGGCAGGCGTCGCATGGACATGTGTTCTCTTTCGCGGGGTGTCCGAAGGTTGCGGACGCTTTTGTGCTCTAACTGAGGTCGAGATATAGGCGTGGGTCGGGCTGGCGTGGTTGGCGGTACATCGTGTTGAATTACAACAGGTTTAATTTTCGCCGAACGTGTGTTGATGTGAATAATCGGAGTAAGCTATGAGACATAGATCGAACGCTTGACACAGTACGGCGATAGAGCGATAGACAGAGCGCTGTTATCACCCTCCTGTGCCTGTTTGTTCCCGTCTTATAATGTGGCAACCAGCCGGGTTAAGTTCACAACTATAGATACACCGACATGAGATATCTGTGTGAAGCCGATAAACCACGGAAGCTGGAAAAATAATGGCAGATAATGCTGTTTTTTAGGGGGCGAAGCTCCTTACGCTGTGACTCGTTTCTCCTCCGTCGTAGCCACCCTTTCTCACAATCTTCACTAGGAGGCGCTGCGCTGTGGAAATACGTGAAGTGATCACTGGATGGCGTGGGCGCGTGTTGCGTGTGGTTTATTTTGATGGGAGCTCGATAGGATGGCGAAGGGAGGGATGGACGGACGGATGGACGAAGAGCCCGCGAAGCTTCGCTCTACTGATCATTCACTCCGTAGATATATGCTGTGATTTTTTTTTTGCTTCATTTGATCATTTAAGAGTAGGTAGGAATAAGTTCGAGTAAGGGTTGAACTCATAACTCATAATGCAATAAGGAATTTCATGTGCGATCAGCAGGCAACCCGATCGCCACCGGCGAGAGCCAAACTATGACGCACGCTTCCGATGCTAGCGAAATGCAGTTGCGAAAGCTGCGGTCTCTCAGTCTCCTTTCTCTTGCTATAGTGACAACGTCGTGCTTCTCAGGATGCACTCGAGCGGTTGTCATTGAGCCCCGCCGCGGTGGTCTAGTGGCTAAGGTACTCGGCTGCTGACCCGCAGGTCGCGGGTTCGATTCCCGGCTGCGGCGGCTGCATTTCCGATGGAGGCGGAAATGTTGTAGGCCCGTGTACTCAGATTTGGGTGCACGTTAAAGAACCCCAGGTGGTCAAAATTTCCGGAGTCCTCCACTACGGCGTCTCTCATAATCAAATGGTAGTTTCGGGACTTAAACCCCACAAATCAATCAGCGGTCGTCAATGACACCTTACGTTCAGTCGCAGCTCGTATCTCTAATGTATTTTCTGGCTGACAGAGCGCATATTTCTACTCCTGTTGGTACGTTTACCAACAACGCAAGGCCTTAACATGTAGTATTGTTGGCATAACTTGAAGTAAGGTTGTGTGTGTGTAGGGGGGGGGGGGAGGGTACCTCGGCTGTAGTTTACAAAGACTGTTCATGGTCTAAGGTTTAGGTCGGCCTTGGCAAGTCGCTAAGCCAAACTTTAATTAAACAGGTGCCTCGAAGTGTTCCCCAGTGACGTTCCCGATTATGCCGATAATTGTGCCAATCACCTTACTTATTGCTAATCTTTGCATTCGAGCGTAATAGTCTTAATTCAGAATGCGGATTGCAGGCACAGACAGGGTGAACAACAGAATGAAACAGGTAATAAAGCGCAGGCAAATATACAGTTAACAAACATACGATTGGCTGTAACCTCATGTAAAGTTCTAACGTTAAGTTTGTGGGAATTGAGGCTAGCCCGCTGCCTTTGCGCGGGCTTTGCCGCCTTTTCTGCCGTTCTCATGTCCCGACATGTGGTGGTAGTGGTTAGAATGAAGAGGAAAAAGGCACCTAATTTCTGTCTGCCTTCAGACGACACGGCGCAGTGCCTTATAGGGGTGGGGGGAAGGAGGGATAAAAAGAATAGAAGGAAAATAGACGGAGGAGAAGCCAGCCAAGCGAGAGGAAAAAGAAGGAGATAGGAAAGTGGGGATCCGGTCGAAGCAGTCCAAGGGCGGGGCGCCACAATGCGAGAGCTGCACGGCTTCAGGAGACCGCGGAGGGCGAACCGTCGGCGGGGGCTACGCTGAAGTCGGAGATCGCGAGGACACAACCGTCCAGCTTGAAATCCTGCGAGCGGAACCCGAGCGAAGACATGTCTGCCCTCCTTTGCTGTCTGCCATGGTGGGAGAGCGGAGTGACGTTTAACTCCCTCACCCGGAAGCGGATGTTGACTGTGGCGCCGCGCGCGGGGACTCCTGAGAGGTTTTCGCGCGCTGCGTCGGGAGCGGTCAGATACTCTCCAGGACAGCAAACGGTGAGCCATGCAATCTTGTCCGTCCGTCGACTCCCGTCGCTCGGTGGCTCGTCGGACTTCGCTGACGGCGTCTCGCGCCCACGGCGAACGCTCACCTTTTGTTGCCCCGCTGCGTACGCACGGCCGAAGGGTGGTGCGGTGTCCTAGTGCGTGGCCTCGCTACGCCGACCCGTCTCCCTTCGAAGCCAACGCGAGCACCTTTGCCCTCGCTCGAGCAACCGGGCCTTTGTTCCGGTGCCTCCGTGGATCACCTTAACCGCGGAGACGTGCTCGTGGCACCCTGTGTAGTACTTTGTGCCCGTGGCGTGGATAAGCCTACTTGCTTTCCCGCCGCGCCTTTTTGCAACGGGCTGTACTGCGTGTGGTGTTGCCACAATAAAGTGTTGCGACGTTGAGCAGTATCATGTTCTCGCCACGGCGACGGTTAACGCGTGCCCTGCGGCTCGCTAAGACCGGACCCACGCTGGTGGCCGTACTCCTTCGGGATACGTGTACCCCACAAGTTTTTTATCACACGTTGTGCGTGCGCGTATAGAAAAAAAAAATCTGTGTTCACGAAATTCATGCTATAGTCCATTGTTAATGGTCGTATCGGGCATAACGAACGGTCACTAAGTGTCAAAAGCACTGGCTTCTAATTTTAAGCGCAAGTAATTGCGTATTAGTAATTCCTTAAATTACTTATTATCTCCATTCAATTTTTTGTTGAGTTTCGTGTTGCTGCATTTCATCACGCTGAATTATAGTTTCTTCACACGATGCATTAATTTTCAGCCTAGCTTCCCAACAACACTTGCGAATTCTCGACTAAGGTTTAAAAGAAGACAGTGAAGTAAAAGAAGTTACACAATGTTTCTATTTTACCGTATGTGAGACAGAGCGTCGAGAACGGTTGTTTATGGAGCAGCTCATTAATTATAAACGTGAACGGGCCCGTCAGCGCCATCCCCGATCTTTTTGAAGGAAACTATACGAGTAAAACGTACTCCAAAGCGTTGCGCAATGGGAATAGCGTTTTTCACTGACAGCTGTACACAACTGAATTCCAGTCGTGCACTGAAAGGAGCTGTCGGCTAACGTGTACATTATAATTTCCCGAGCACACAGCCCTGGCTGCATAGAATACGGGGTCATCAAGCTCTACGAAAGAGGCGTGAGCATCGTACTGTGGGCTTATGCACAGTTTAGAATGAACTACTGAATGATGATAGCAAATAAATTATTAAATAAATGTTGTTTTGACGCTTCTCGTACATAAAGCCTCTTACTCAAGCTAAACGGCATCGAGTTGGAGCTACTAAACTAAAAGGTACTCGGTAATAGAAGGTGGGGAATTGAAATAATTTGTTCTAATGGTGCATGTTTACACCTGTGATATCATTATGTAGCAGGGCGGAGTGAATGTGGGTAGTTGCTGACCACATACGCATTTGTTGGAGTGCTTTGTGCAGTGAAAGTTACCGATTAATTCAGTTCAGCGCGTATCCATTGATTTCTTTTCTTTGTAATTCATCGTTGCGACTAGCCCAGCCAGCTTCGTTAAGAATGCGTACAGTGTCAGAATTGGCTGAAATTTTCTCTTACCAATATTTTCAGCCTAGCGCGCTCTTTAAGAATATGGGATCCGCCGTTTATTGCGTCCGCAAACGACTGTGTTTTTCATGCGAACTAAACGTGGCCGTCGCGACGAGGCCAATGAATTGAACTCAATCTCAACATTTCGAAATTTTCGCATAATATAATATCATTTTAAATAATAGTGGCGACGATGATGATGAAAAGCGGACACTGCTCGAACAGCGACATTGCAATAAAAGCGTGACGGTAGACTGGTAATGATTTCACGCTGACTTATTGCACTTCCAACGTCCGCAGCGCCGCAGCCGGCGACGCAGCGCATAGGCGCTAAAAGGGCGCTTGCATAATAGCCGGGCAGATCCTCCCGGAAACGCGCGTAAAAATGACTCGCTAGACGACGCGCGCACGAAGTGAAAGAAAGAAAGAAAATGGAAAAAAGACGGTCCTTTCCGGCTCGGCTTTTCCTTGGAGAACGTCGTTCATGCGCGCTGCATCCGTCTTCATCATGCGCAGCCACTCGGTTCTAGCGGTGGCCCTCGGTGCCGATAGACGCCGCCGCTGACCTATAGTCCCCATTTAAGTTGTTGTTGTTAGTGGTTCATGAGAAAAAGGAAGAAGGCACCTAATTTCTGTCTGCCTACAGCGACACGGCGCAGTGCCTCCCATTTAAGTCCCCATCGTCTCTCTCTCTCATTCGCTCCCTCGCAGCTGCAACTCGCTGTGTCCGTGGGTCCACTCAGTACGAACTAACGGCGGGCGGTTCGTTTGACCAGGACTCGCACATTCGTTAGCTCGCTTTCCCTCGGCGGCGGTCGCTGTAACGCCGGCCTCGCAACGTTACTGCGGTGATGGCCAAAGGTCAGCAGTCCCGGAGGGGAAGTGTATACAGAGGCTGCAACGGGTCCTTCTTAGAGCACCCAGAATCGGTGCATCTTCGAGCCCAGCGCGTCGAAAGCCTAGAAATCACAGGCAGTCTTCTTCAATGAACCAAATAAGGGCAACTGAAGGACTCTTTTTTTTTTCATTAGACACAATGGCAATGACAACAAACTGACACTCAAGGAGACTTAGAAGTGAATAGGTTGAAGCTCATTAGTACAAATCAATGTGAACAGCTATAAAACAAACACGAACTAAGCAACGCACACGAGGACGGCCGCTGGTGGGGTAGTGCTGCAACAGGCGGGGTATGCCTGGCCTAAATGGCCGGCATGTGTTTCGCCTGAGCATCACCGGAATAAGAGCGGTTCGTCGTCCTCCTGTGGTGTTTCTTAGTTCGTGTTTGTTCGTGTTCTTAGGGCTGCTTGTTTGAGACAAACAATCAAGCCAAGGAACGTAGAGGTTACGTTATTTGTAGCAATGCTTATACAAATGTGAGGAAGTTAATGATCAATTTATTCACATGGTTTATATCATATTAAAGTCATCTATAATAAAGTACTCTGTACTCTCCTTGGCTTGCTTGTCTCTTGTCTGTCATCAACGTTATGGCCGTCTTTGTGTTGTACACAAAATCAATGTAACCAGCAGGCAATTAAAAGGAAATGAAAGCAGAGGATACATTATTTCACGTTTTGTAACTTTGTAACTGTATCCTTATGACTTATATTATTATGACTTAAAGTGTGAGCACTTAAAGTGCACGAAAAACCCCCCATTTGTACCTGACATCCAAACCCACAACCTTAAAATCAGGCGTTCGATGAATGCCCTACCAATTTTGCTACCACGGAGGGTGCTGCCCCGAACCTTTTGTTGGGCGTTAACGAGTGTGTAATCCGAGTGTAAGTGATCGCCGCTCGTAGCCAAGGAGGCACGAGGGTGGAACACTCTTCTTGCCAGCAGGGGTTGCACGGAACGTGATCCTCGCTTGAGGTGGCAGTTGGCCAATAAATCCACGATTGCTACCAAAGGCATCAAGTACGAAGCCCTAGCTATAAATTCCCGAAAGAAAGAAAATCGTTGGATGAGTATCTTTGTTGGACACAGCCGAAGAAACCAACAGACAATTGAGCCAAGGGAAGCATAGGGGCCGGATAACGCATGGACCGGATAGCGCAAGCTAAGAATAGCACATTGACGGGGCATTTAGCGCGTAGGCAGGATAACCACTGGTCATTAAGAGTATAGCTGACTGTATTCTCAGAGAAGGCAAACGCGTGAGAAAGAGACAGAAAATCGGGTGGGCAGATGAAATTAAGAAGTTTTCATGTATACTGGGAAGCAGAAAGCTCAGGACAGGGTTGATTGGCGGAACAAGGGAGAGGCCTTTGCCCTGCAGTGGGCGTAGTCAGGCTGCTGCTCATCATAATAATGACCATAGAAAAAATGTAATTTTTTTGTAGTGTAACTATAGTGTATGGTTATGACTTAATAAAGAGAAAATAGGGCGCACGAAAAGGCACTTGTGAAGCCGGTGGGATTAATAATCGCAACCTTCGATCGAGTCCGTCGTTTGGTTTATAGCAAGGCGGTGAACCCGTGATGTGACGTACACGTGACGTGGTACTCCGTGTGAATTTACTACGCTGATTTGTGCTCCGCGGCGTCTTCTATTTGCTTTCTGCAACGGCCAGTAAGATATTCGATTTCCAACGAAAATTGTGGTCTGATCACGGAGACGCGCTAGTCTGACAACGATTTAATTAACTTGGTTTGAACTACCGCATTTACTTTCATAGTCCCAGTCTTCGTTTCCAGTTGAGGATTTGTTTATTATACGACAAAATATTGACTTTCTCTCAATCGCAATACAACTATTGAGTTTTCCGCCTACTTTCAAACAATTGAGCCGTAATCGCACTTACTTGCGGTGCTGATTACTCGAGTTTTCTTAATAAGGTGATTTCGACCAAAACTTTTTAAAATTTCAGCAAGATAAGGAATAAAAAGGAATACACCATCGAGACAATGCGGTTAAGCAAAAAAAAAAAGAAGAAAAACAAAGAGTGCCATACAGATTTGCTTACAACAATTTGAAGGCAGAATCCTCTTTTTCTTCTCACTCGATGTATTGAAACTTCCCCACCCCCTCCGAACGCTTTCAACACCTAAAGGGGTTTTCCACGGCCTCTGGGTTCTGCGCACGTTTCTCTAGGCAACGACATAACGTAATGACATCACGCTACGTCATGACGGCATCATCGGGTGATAATTATTTCACATCACTCGTGTTGACGCCAACGCCGCGAGACGATGGTCGATGGTCAATTTTTATGTTCGATAGTCCTCTATGGCGTTTGTCTTTAGAATATATTTTTCCTTGTAGTTCGGCGTTTGTCTACTTTCGACTGCACAGTGAGCCTCATAACCGCTATACTGGCTTTACGGTCTAGTTGCTATGTTCCCAGGTGACTCAATTGCTGCCATAATTGGCTTAGCTACCACGTAGAGTTGCTCCCAATGAATCCCCAGCGCTCGAATGTTCCGGTTAGCCAGTACGACATTCTTATTCTCTTCATCTTCTGAATGGCTTAATGTGTTTCAGAAACCCGATTACACTGCATAAGAGCAAATCGTTTGCACACAGTGTGGAAACCGACTCTGCGTATGAAATGCATATAGCAAAAGCTGTAAGGCGAGTGTCCTCGTATTTTGACGGGTATAGGGGGAAAGAGAGAGAGAGAGAGAGATGGTATGAAGAAAGGCAGGAATGTTACCGGGAAGCAAGTATATAGTTTGCGACCCTGCACTGGGGAAGAGGGAACGGGAAATAGAAAAGTAAGGAAAAGGGAATGAGAGAAAAAGAACGGTACGGAAGCGAAAACACCCACACACACACTAGAATGTCACAAACGTTCGATGAGGCAGGTCGATCGCAGAAACTTCAGGAGGACCTTCGTCGCTTTTCGGCGTGAAGCTCGATCTCTCCGACGTTCCAAAATTAATTTTTTGGAAAGCGGATGGTCGTCGAGGTGTGTAAATACTGCTGACGATTGAGCATAATATTAGGTGTGTTTGCGCATTGAACACTCAGAAAAAGAGCTACGAATTTCTCTCCACCAGTCGTTGGTCTCTGCGGTTGCCGGAGCTATCTCGGAGGCCTCGGTTTTGCCTTTCTTTGTACACTAAAAAAGTGTACACGCATGTATCCCCATTTACAGGGTACACAAACAGGAAAAAACGTGAACAGAACATTCTGAGATCTTTAATAAAACAGTTCAACGCACAGGAAGCGAGAGATGGGCGGAGAAAGCAACTGCAAAGGTGAAAATCGCCGGTGGCATTTGTGCCGGAAAAAGCGAGCGTCGCCCCACTGATCGTAAGATACATTGCTTGTGCATCCACTTCATCGCTTTAACATCATGTGTATGCCCAAACTTAACGCTTTTAGGCATGACAGAACGCATATCGAAGTGATTACCTCGAACTCGATGTCATGCGATGCTCGCTTGCGCCTAAATTGGAGTTGCAGCACGCCGAAATAACTGAAACATATCTTGCGTTATGCCCGCAGTTCACGTTGATGAGCTTCCTACTTCTCTGACGTGAGATTGGATTGACGGGAGAAGCTTGTCTGGTCCTTTGTTTTCAGGAAACCACGCCTCAAGGTTAACGAAAGAGGTGGGCCTATGTGCGTTATCTTGCGGGTGGCTCACTTTGGACTACCCAGTTATGTCCAGCGCGGTGATGAGGGCGCTGGTGACGGCGTTTTTCGCAGCGCCACCTGGGCAGTGTGTGACGTGTACAAGGGGGCGTCTGACACAAGCTTCGTGGCATAGCCAATTACGTAGTACTACCTAACGTTTCATGTGTGCAAATTATTCGCCAGTCCTGCACAATGGACGTGGAGTGTCAGAACGTCACCTGGATTCTTCCGTTTCTGATTATAAAAAGCGCACCAATAACTAGAGTGAACAAAGATTCCTAAAACAATTCATGATGTTTTCTGTGTTCAACTTGCCGTTGGAATGAAAATGAGTAAGAAATAGGTCTGCACTCGACAACCAAGCTTAGTCTGGAAAGTTGCCGGCGATTTTCCTGACATATATAACACTGTTTTTGAAGTGCGGTATATAGACACCGAAACCCTTACAGAAAGCAAACAGAAGAGACCAAGAATGAGGACGTATCTTACTCTTACCAAAACATTATTGATCCCACATCACCCATCTAACCCGCCCATGAAGCTGACCACTGACACATCAACTCCGTGTCAAACAGCAATTTTTGGACCATTCCAAAGGTCTTCCTTCAAGGTACTCATTAACCACGTAAACATAAGTATCATGCGCTTACGTAGCAGGTCTCTAAGTTCAATCGCCAGTCTGCTAACGCTGTTAATCATTGAAAAGCAAGGGGTTTATGACCATGTCATGTAAACCGAAAAGTGGCATCGTTTGAAATCACGTGGCTTCCCCCCCCTTTTTTTTTCTTCTTTTTTTTTGCGCGACAATCGTTTAGTTCAAGCCTCATTACCTATTTGGTTTCATAAGCAGGTTACGTAAAGGGCTTACGGTAAAATTAAGGATCCACTTCTACCTAATCCGACACTTTGAATAAGCTCTCAATGTTGGGCAGCCGTGCGAGACGACAAGATGCGCCTCCACCGCCTCCAAACACGAGAACAAGGACCGGAGACAATATTGACCCCTGGTCCGCCGGATGAAAATAGGCCAGCGCGTGCCCTACTGCGTGTGTTTGAAACCATTCTGCAGCCTCACTTCGTGCACCAGTATAGATAACCTGTTCCAGTAAGACCATCAGGACATGTTACATTAGTTCTTATCGGCATCTAGGCGAAGCGTGCACCTTTTTTTGATATCGCATTCAACATAGTGCGTCACTCACGCGTCTGGTGCATGGTGAAACAACGAACAGTTGTGATGTTATTTGAAAGTGCAAGTCCAATTAAACCAGTGATTCCGTGCAGTTTTTGTACACGCAGGCATGAAAGAATGGGCTGTTCGCAATAAGGACCATAAACGGAAACACAGTGGGCATTGAAATGGCTTGTCAGTGCGATGTCAGTATCAGAGGGGATTTAACGCTGGCTGTTTTCACGGGAAGTGGGTGTTATACCATAGTCATACCTCTTTTTTTTTCTCTATTTCTGGTTAAACTTCACACACAAGCTGACGAAGCTAAATATTACGATAAACAACAAGCATGACGGATCCATTACTATGTGCGTCAAGCACTGCGAAAGCACATCACACCTTAAGTTTTCTTCATAGTAAGCAGGGCTTTCTTTTTAACCGCGAAAGAACACGCGTATTTGTTCTCACTACCTCTAGAGACGTTGAAATGCTTTCTTTAAAATGCTGCTTTGCGGGAATATACCGGGCTGTTTCATCATAAGAGGCTGCTTAACCCAACAAAAGCGTGTGCGATTAATTACTAGCGTACATGAGTACCCCAGAAATTCATGGCTTGCAAAAGTGATACCTGAGCAACTATAGTATCAAAGTATACGGGGCGCACAGATCAGTCTGCCCTCGCAATGTGGTCTGCGTGCAGGCATAGTATATGTGTATCCTAGATGGATCGCAAACAATGTCGGCGCAGAAGACGACCATGATTCGCAATTAGCACGAGCAGGCCAGTGAGAAATGGTGGCCTGTGCGCGGATCCGTGACTGGAGTGGGTCATAGTGCTCGGTCACTGGGTGCTGATAAAGGGAGCATTATTGCGCTCTTGTCCTGCGCAGTGTCTATAGTTGTGCCACACTGCTGTCCGTGTTCGCCCCATTCCGTACTGTCACGTATTGCCGGTCTGGCATCTATCACGCTACCTTATACACCTTGGCCCATTCGTCGTGCGCAACCAACACGTCTATAGTCCGAGCCCACAGAGGCCGTTTCAAACCACTATAAGTTAACAGCCAATTAGGGTAATGCGCTTTCATATTTCTCCCAGCCACAACAACGATGAAGTTATATTTGTACAAGTTGTATATATACACTCGTATTGTGTGTATTCCTTTGTAACTTGCGATATTCTTTATCAATATCGCCAGAGTGTTGACTGAATGATATAGCAATTGTTAACATAGAAGAGAAGTGATTAGATTTGCTTTATGATGTGCAAGGTTAGGAAGCAAGCTCGTCGTCCGATACGCTGTTTACATAGATAGAGATGCATGCATCCTGTGCGATCATGTGTGTACATGGAAAGCCAGTGTGAAACTAATTGTCGCGTCACTGATCTACTTGCGTCTCGCCGATATTAGATTCTACCTCATTTTGGGGCCTCAGCTCTCAGACCGGCACCTAAATAAAAGGACGGCGCTACTTATTGAAAGAGTAAAACTACATAAATTACAATGTACGTACAAGTGCTCACTTGTTGCTGCATCCGCATCAGTTGAGCAGGAAATAAGATAGGTGGTCGGATATGTCGAAATAGTTGTGAGCTTTATAGTCCTTTGCCTGACACCTCTGCGTTCATCGTCAGAATTTCAGCATTTGTCTTTTTTCGCACGTTCCCTTTTTCGAGTGCTATTTCCCAACTTTTAGACCTGGCACTACATGCAAGTATCATATTTTACCCCCACCGTATGATGCTACAACTTGCCAATCATTTTAACAAGATAGTTTGACTAAATCTATACCAAACAAGAAAAAAACTTTCCTGCGTTTTCACCGTGCTAATCCTGAATGGCGATAAATGACATAATATGTAATGGGATCGATTGATTAATTTTAGGTATGGGTTTATTACACATATATATGCGTTTCAGCTATTTGGTGTATAAATGGGAACATACCTGGCAAGTGCTCCTTTCCTGGGAAAAAGAGACAGAATCGCCTTATTCAAGGCCTCAAATTGCCGCATACATTGGTCCCATACCGACCAAGCGTTTATAAAAAATTGGCAGCATATCTACGGAGTGAATGATGGATTGTGGGGCGAAGCATCCGTCCGTCCATTCGTTCTTGCTTCCGTCCATCCATGCGTGCGTCTGTGTGGCCACCCGTGCGTCCATCCGCCCGTCCGTGCATGCGTCTGTTCGTGCGTCCGCACGTTCACCTGTGCGTCCGTCCCTGCTTTCGTCCATGCATCCGCTCCTGTGTCCGTCCATGCGTCCATCCATCTATGCAGCCATCAATGTGTCCGTCCATGCATCTGTCTGTGTGTCCGTTCATCCACCTATTCAACACTCCAAGCACTACCATCTCGCATCTTTTCAACATATATTTCTCATATAGAAGCCCCGCCATCCAGCGGACATTCCAAGGACTGAACGAGAGGAGGCACACGCACACTTTCTTACGGCTTGCGCTTTACGCCTACTTCCCACCTTTAACCTCCTCGAGTTCATGGTATATACGAGTTCACTGTATTCATGGCACTGCGGCCCAACGCTCGCTAAACCTTTCTAAAACCTAGGAGGTTATTCCCAGCGAGTATAACGTCGCAACCCTTTCTTGTCTTGTGTGCGTTCTTGAAAAATAAAAAAATTCGCAGCGTGCGCGTAACTAAAAGCCGAATTCTCCTGTCTCTCATTCCCCCTTAGCAGTCATTGGCATTTACATTGAGCACTCTTTTTTATTGTTCAGGAACGCAAAGAAATCTACCACCGGCACCACCTTGGGGGTCAAAATGTGATACTGGTTACACACTACAACTACTATTACGGCTACGAGGGACGAACGGGTGCCGCTATAAGGAGCTTCGCCCCTAAAAGCCGTGCCTCAGTACGCTGGCCTAGCCTCATGGTTCTCATTAAAAGCCAGAAATTAAGGTGAAAGTGGGCATCTGTACCAGCCCATTTATTACCAAAGGCAGCACGTGTGCTAAGAGATGATGTTCGCCATGGGCATCATGGCATAAAAGCGAGGGGCGTCATCATGAGAGAGAGGCGGAGGAACAGATTAAAGCAGCAGGTGGAGAAGGGCAAGTAAGACATTGAGGCTGCTGCTTCGGGACGGGAACCGTAATATTCATTTACGGGGCCTAATGGAGATCAGGGAAGTAGAATAAAAAATCATAGCATATCCACGGAGTGAATGATAATTGGTGAGGTGAAGCGTTCGTAAGTCTCTTCGTGCTTTCGTCCGCCCATTCGTTCTTGCTTCCGTCCGTCCATGCGTCCTTCATTGCATCCGTTAATCCGTGTGACCGTCGGTGCATCCGTCCGTCCGTGCATCCTTCCATGCGTCCGTCCGTACACCCGTTCTTCCGTCCATCCGTCCGTCCATGTGTCTGTTCGCGCGGTCGTCCCTCTGTCTGTCTGTCCATCCGTCCACGCGTCCACCTCTCTGTCTCTCTGTGCGTACGTCAATCCGTCCGTCTATCTGTATGTCCATCCGTCCATCTATCTAGTGAACACTCGAATTACAGCCATCTCACACGTTTTCATCATGTATTCTGCACATACAAGTGACTCCATCCAGCGGACATTCTAAAGACCGCTTTTCTGGGGATGTGCCACCGGTGGCTACATACACCACCGGAGGATAGACAGACCCACACCCTAAGAAGCTTCGCCCCTAGAATAACGACCAGCTGAAAGTGAAGCATGGCGGGGTATACTAAAGAACAAACTAAGGTTGTATACTAGCTAAATTGTAAAAAGGAGAGAAAAATCAATCGAAATACCTAGGTTAGGCTGCGGGACGGCCAGGGCAAGGAAAACCAGCGTTTATATGGGACTACGCCCTTTTCGATGCCTACGCGATGAAAGAAAGTTAGCAAAAATGGGACGCCGCTGCGGTGAATATCTGTCGTTTAGCAAATGCATGTCAGTGAAAGTTCTCGGTCAACCCTTCAAAGAAAGCACACAGGCCCGCACGCATGCACATGCATGCACACGCGCGCGTGCGCGCGCGCGCGTGTGTGTGTGTGTGTGTGTGTGTGCGTGTGTGCGTGCGTGTGTTTGTTGTATGCATCTGTGCCTGTGTGTGTGTCACGCTCTTTGGCCCAATTATTGGAGGCACAATTGCATTGGCAGTCAATGAAGAAATCTAGCTTCCGATATACCGCGAAGGAAATGCCGCGAGCATGAATCAAATGGACATTTGCGTGCATATAAACTAAGGCATGCTACCTCGTCAAATCCGGTACTACCTTTGTATAAAGTTACTATGAGTGCTTAGGGATGTTTCAGGAGGGAAGTTATAGAGTACCCACCGACACTGTTGCGTGACAACACATACATCGCGGCCTCGCTGTTTGTTAAAACGTTAAAACTTAACATCAGCAACAACAACAACAACAACAACAACCGCAAGAACAACAACAACAACAAATTGAAAGGACCAAGTTGGGGAAATTGCGTGCTCGGTGGGTTGAAAAAAGGTCCTTAAGCGTGTTTTAACGTTGGCGCCTTGCTGCATCACGCAGCCACGCTCACGTTTTCTGCGGTCACGCGTGCCACCCATTGAGGAATTGAACGGCGTCGTTTCCTGTTCAAAATCGAATTCTGTGAAGCCCCTTCTTGAGGCAACGGCCTCTATACCGCCTTTACAGGCCAGGCCCTGCTACGATGGAGCACTTCGCTCTGTTGGTGTACCCAAAGGCAGTTAGGTGGCCTTCTTTTGATAGGCATTACAGCTTCTTTCTATGTCCAGTACACTACAAAATTGCAAAATTACGTCCAGCCCATCTCACAGCTCCACATTCGCCGCTGGAAACGCAATGCCCAGGGTTCCGTTACCATGCCCAAACGCTGTATATTCGCTGATCAATCAAATGGGCAGGGCCTTGAAGATTGATGTGCTTTTCCCTCTATTTTACAGCGAAAGCTGTTATGAGATCAAAACTCGGTTCACGAACGGCACTTAGCTGTCCACCGCCGCCGGTGTCCGCAACTTCATCGCAAGAAATTAGAATAAAAAATGGCCCCGTATCTGCATGTATTCTGCAAATGTCCTCGAAACATCATAGTATTGTGTGTGGAGAGAGTGAACAAAACATATATTTGATGTTCTGCACAAGAACATCGGTGAATGGTATTCTGGAGGCGCTGCGTTAGAGTGCCTCAAGCGTGCAGCGGAGGTGAACCAGCGCATAAAGTCACGTCACACGTGAGACGTGAGTGCCATCTGGCAGTTTTCTTGGAAAACGGAGCGCGTGGCTCTGAGACAGGTGTGCGCGCCCGTCTCAGAGGTGATAAGGTGTAGAACGCAAGGCGACGGGTAGGTGCCACCACCGTCTCGTTTAAGCAAACCGTTGGAAACACTCGCCTGTTCATACAGGCGTTGCATGGTAAGCGCAGCGTGAGAAGCGCTACAGTCCTTAAAATTACCTATGTACGCCTTTTCTAGTAAAAGACGCACATGGAGAATATATACGTGTTGTTTTGGTGCCCCAGACATGCGCAATAATCGCTTTTTAATCGACAATTGCACAAGTATGAACGCTGAATCTTGCCCAACATTGGTGGGCGCTGTGGATGGGGTGAGCCATTTCAAATACCCGATGCTGTTAAAATTGGACGAACAGACAAACATACATACAGACAGACAGACCAAAAGTTTTGCGTCCAAGGTCCCCAAGAAAGACTATCGTCTTTAAAAAATGACAGCATATCTACGGTGTGAATGGGGATGAGTGAACGAAGGGTCCGTCAGCCCGTCCGTGCTTCCGTCCGTCCATGCGACCATCCATGCGTCCATCCATATGTCCGTCCATACGTCCGCGCGACCATCCATCCGTCCGTCCGTGTGCTAGTTGGTCTGTCCTTCCATCCGTGCGTGCGTCCGTGCGTCCATCTAGTGAACACTCCAAGTACCGCCATCTCCCATCTCGCCTCCCCCGTGGCATATGTTCGCTCTAGAGCGGATATGTGCCACCGGTGGCTAATACGACATACATCGGAGGATGTACAGACCCACGTCTTAAGGAGCTTCACCCCTAAAAACCTAGTGCCATTGACACAGTGGGGCTGGAACCTGGGTCCGCTGGGTGTCAGCCCAGTATTATACCACTGCATGAGCCAGCCGGTGCTTGGGACTTGTTGGCAAGCTTGCCATACGCAGGCTTGATGTTGGGCTTTGCATAGTTTGCAGTCCTTTACCTCATGTCGCCGACTGCATACTCAAACATGGTGTGTTTTCAGACGCGCTCAAGCTGGCTACAGTGTGCCCGCTGCATATAGATGGCGCAGACTACACATTTAAAAATCACCGACCCTTACCAGCATTACCGGAGATGTCAAAAACTCTTGAGACCATCATGAACGTCCACACTCATAGTTTTGTCCGAAAGTACTCTGTTATGTCTGACGTGCATTACGAGTTTAGAAAGAAAAAAATCCTGTGCAGAAGCGCTTTTCTCTATCAAACATGAAATATTAAATAACACTAAATAAAGATTATATACCATTGCTTTCTTTTCATGTAAAAGAAAATCATTCTGTATACCACGCCATTTTGTTGACTAAGATGTATCATTAAGAGATAAGTGACAAAGCACATTACTTGATTCGAAGTTATTTACAATACAGGTATCTCTACGCATAAATGAACGATTCCCTGTCTCGGAAATTTAAGATACTACAGGGCTTCCCAAGAGATCTACACTAAGACCCTTGCTTAACCTCTACATAAACGGTCTTTCTTCCAGCGTGCCCTCCTACGATATCGTTTTTAAACATCTGGGTTTCCGGCTCACGGGTTTAACTGTAGAATGACGAAATGCTGGACGAGTTGGTAACTTATCTTTGATTGCTGGTGCGCAAAAAAACGACAACACAATACAGGAAGTCTGCTAATGGTTCTTTACCACATGTTCATCTAGTCACATACATATATGTTTCTTGTTTCAATAAACTCAAGAATTTTAAGAATTTTGTTTGACGAGGCTGCACGTCGCACGCACGCATCTAACATTGTACTGCAAGTCAGTAGCGCTGTTACGTGCCAGATAGTGTTATATGAGGCGACGGTTTCTTTTGTAATTTCATGATTGATTGCTATGTGGGGTTTAACGTCCCAAAACCACCATATGAATTTGAGAGACGCCGTAGTGGAGGACTCCGGAAATTTCGACCACCTGGGGTTCTTTAACGTGCACCCAAATCTGAGCACACGGGCCTACGACATTTCTTCCTCCATCAGAAATGCAGCCGCCGCAGCCGGGATTTGAACCCACGACCTGCGGGTCGGCAGCCGAGTACCTTAGCCACTAGACCACCACGGCGGGGCTTTTGTATTTCATGGTGTATGCCAGAGATCGCAGTCCTGACAACTTTCTAGCTTGGCCTGCTCACACGAGCACTAGATTCATTTTAGCATGTCTGCATATCGATAGGCTGTCATCGCTTCACGTAACCATGCACTTAACCTGCACGAGCCGGTCATGAAGCCCCTGTGTCGGGCGAGGTGGGAGGTTCTCACGCCGGGTAACTCTCGCGAACTGTTTACGTGCCCGAAATAATAGCCTGGCAGCTTTTATAGAGTGTCCCTAGGTTGTAATCTTAAATTTCGAAGAGCCGAAAATCGTCTTCCTTGTATTTTACGAACTTGATTTGAAGCGATTAATTAGTCGAGCTTGGTGATCACTTCACTCAGTCGAGTTTCAACTTAACGTTCCGTTTGACGCGGTAATACTTTATTGACCAGCTCGTTTCACACTACAATGAATAAACATTGGCTCTCCTCATAAGCACTATGGAAGATATTATTACGGTAATTTGTATTACTGCTCCTAATACACAACGTACAGGATGAGGCTCGTGTGACTCTGTGATGACAGTGCACGTTAAGAACTCCAGATGGTAGATGGTCCAAATTTTAGGAGCCATGCACTAGGCTAGGGCGTCTACCATATTTATATCATGGTTTCGGAACGTAAAATTATATATATATATATATATATATATATATATATATATATATATATATATATATGTGTGTGTGTGTGTGTGTGTGTGTGTGTGTGTGTGTGTGTGTGTAGCTTTCTAGTGG
Organism: Rhipicephalus microplus; assembly: GCF_043290135.1. Lineage (NCBI taxonomy): Eukaryota > Metazoa > Arthropoda > Arachnida > Ixodida > Ixodidae > Rhipicephalus > Rhipicephalus microplus. Next base: position 39,221,037 of record NC_134703.1, read on the forward strand.
ACTTACTGTGTTTATTTTTAGCAGTATGTGTGCACATGTTACGCCGAAAAACGAGTAACTACAAACCCTCAAGAATACCTGGCATTTGTGTGTACGTAGAGTGTACCTCATTATTTATATGCACAAAACAAACAACAAATCTCTTCGATGTACGTAGTGCTCATTGCAAGACGCGCATCTACAAGTGCTGTTTGCCTTGTTCTTATTCTTCAGAGCCCGGGCGCGTATATTTTTCACGCTATATCGCATTAGGCAACAGCTGAAACATTACGAACCACCGCCATCTGCTTCACTGAGTTTCCAATGTTTCACAAGCACAAACGGGAGCGATAGCAGTGCAAGCTTACTCTCGGTGAATAATTTCGAACTGTTGTTTGTTCCTTTGTTTCTGTTCTTTTGTGCATTTTTTAAGTGAGCTTCCCTAAACTCACAAGGGTGTCGTAAAGAGTACTGGCCCTTGGACCTGTACGCCAACTATCAGGGGAAGCGACCATGCTTTTCGGTGGACGCGTTTTGCGGCTGGCATGTGTGAGTTTCCAGAATGTGGCAACGAACGCTTTAAAGCTAATGAGGTAGAGAGCAGCGTGGCGAGAGGAGGCAGACGCCTGCGCAGTACCAGACCTGCTTTCAGAAGACAGGGGCAGCTGACTTATGGTGTTTTCCGCTCCTGCTACTAGACGATAAGCTGTCGTTGCGCAGCGCAGAGAGTATACGCGTAATTTGAACCTAGTCCGGTATACTGAGAACAGGAGTATGGCATAAATGACAGCACGGCCTATACAGACCCATTTAGGAAACGTAGAAAGGTTTTAGCGCGTCGGGTTTCTGGACTGGGTGATTTGTAACGTCGATATCAAGTTCTCCCCCGTCATTGTATCTATATATTAGCGTTTGCTTGGGTTATCTGAATATGAATCTGTGGAGCGGAGAATCGAGAGAATCAGGGGATGGTTCATTGTACATGGTAGCAGCAAGGTATCTAATTTGTTGTCTAATGTATTTTTTTATATACCATTATTTGATGGGCTGACCGACAGTACATATACGTGCATCTCTAGTTACTGAATGATAAAGTGTGATAACTGATATATATATTTACATAAAAATAACACTGAATAACCTATGGCAACCATTATTACATTCGTGCTTCTATTTGCAATTACAGTGTCCAAATTGAAAGGGCATGCGTTCACCAGCCACATAGCGCCAGCCCACAACGCACGTTTCGAACAGCTCTCACAGCGGGTGCTGTCCAAAATGTACATATAGTTTGAACGGTGTTTTTGGGGGTGCTTGTGATTTTGTTGAAGTATGAATTGAGACGATATGCACATTAAATAATTTACATGTATTGGTGTCCTGGTGCCACCCAGTATATGAGGTATTAGCTATAAAAGGGGTGGTACAGTGGCTCACAAAATAAATAGAGAAACATGAATGAACAAGATGGAATATTCCATTTAAAAATTATGAAAAGACCGGTAAAAGTTACTCAATAGTTTATTGCTATAGTGATTACCTATAAATTTTACAAAAGAAAAAAAAAGGCCATGGTCTTGCCGCAAGGGTGAAGCAAGAAATTGGAATTTCACATAAAAAACAACGAGCAGCTCTGTTCTTGCAGCAGCACACCACTGAAGCACTAAAAAGGATGCTTTACAGAAAACATGCTCAAGCTCATCCGAGATCTGCGTACCGCCAGCGGGAAAAATCTCGCGAGAGTGTTGGTATAGTTGCTATCACTATAACAAGAGAAAAGTGTGTGAACGTCAGAGATAACAAAATATGACAAGCTCTAACAAGGGTTCTTTTTTACTCGCATTTGTAACTCGCTTTCTTCAGAATGCTCAGAGAGCACTGGCGATCGTTAATCAAGGCTCCTGAGAACAAGCGAGCAAAAGATTATAGCGCAGCAGGTGGTCTGCAATCTACAAAAATATTCTGACAGTCATATAAAGATCATTCCCTTTTTTTTTCTCCAAACGATGCCCTATACCCAAATGACCAAGCCACATGCACAGACGCACAGCCATTGTCAGATTTGAGCATTGTGGACTGCGTAGTAACTGCGGCTGCCACGGGAGGTCTCCACGAGCTGGCTCGTGCGCTCGCGATCACGCTGAAAGTAAGCACGCATTGGAGGGGGGGGGGGGAATTAAAGAGTGCGTAAGGTGATGATCAATCAATCAATCAATCATTTTATTTCCTTTAGATAAGGTGGAGTTCAGGACTAAAAGCTCAAGAGCTTGACGAGGTCCTGACCCCGTTCACAAGTTGACAAAGCAGCAGGAATGGCAGTCAATCATGCACAACAAATATGAAATGAATATATAGGTATAACATCACAAAAATGAAATACAAAAAAAGTTTATGAAGACAGTGCTAAGATAAAAAGAAAGTAGTTCACATGTATGGTCATGAAGTGGCATGAACATGAAAAGCAATAATGAAAAGGAAAGAATGGGCATAAATTGTGAGAGTTGTATCATTGAGGATAATGTATCAGTTGGGCGAAGTGTTTAATCTGACAGTTTTGTTTAGAGGAAGAATCCAAATCGCGTTCGACCTAAATGATGCGTGCGTGACGTCACTTTTTTCCACTCGGGCCACCCATCCCTGCTTAGGCGAGAAAAATCAGAAAGCTGTTACAGCATACGACAAATATCCAAGTACAGTAGTACTTGAAGGAATGAAAAAACGTTCGGGGTGGTTGGTTCGTGAAACCATAAACTCCTTTACTCAAATCATCTGACAATATTTTGGAAAACTGCTGCAGAACCTCTGTAATTCCGTTTTACACATTATCCTTCAACCTTATATTTTATCTGGTTTAGCATCTTGCTTTGCATCTTGACTACGCTTCTACCTGTGGGCTTATGGTGGGTCTAATTTTGTTCCAAGTGTGGCCTAAGAGGGTTTCCTGTATTCGTTCCGATATTTTCTCAATGGCTGGTCTTGTGTTGGTACGCCCTAAATAAAATGGTTCTACAATTTGAAGCGAAACGATGACATGTCCCTTATAGGCGGCTATGAACTGCTGTGGCCATTTTGCTTATTTTTATTTATGTCCCGTAATTTGTTTGAAACTCACCACAGTGCCGAAAAATTTGAAGTGAGCTGCTACACCTTATTTTAAGGCAGCCTACACGTTTTAGCGGTTCGCAATGTGATGGCCACTTCGTGAGAAGAATCAAGGCACGAGGCTGCTTTCTGCAGTCACTCACGTTCCTCCATGCCTTCCTCGAGACGTAATTTATATTCCGAGCACCACACCACTTTGAACGGAAGATGCCGATTAGTTTTTCTCACAGCGGAGATCAAAAGAGCATGACCGGACGTGGGCTTTTATTTTGACTGCATAAAGAATCGTCATCAGTTTCAAAAGTTCAGGCTTTTTGTTTTTATCGGAGTTGAATATAGCATGGTTAACGTTCAGTGACTGTGCATATTATTCTTGAAATAAACTTAATATGACGCTGATTCAGAGCCTGCAAATAAAACACTTCAAACGCTATAGAACGTTTGCTTATTATTTTTTCAGGGAGGCAGAAATACAAGTGCGGCCATGCATATGTTTTTTTTTCTGATTGCAAAGTGCTTAGAAACGCTAATCAGTTAAAGCTTTCCTCGAGTACGAGGAAACACATCTTTTTGTAATTCTAGGCGTCATGTCCACTCAAATGTATCATAATCGAGCTTAACCGAACACCGCACATTAGCCTGTTGATCTGGTTGCTAACAACAGCAGCTCTTTAATTAAATAATGAGCTGTTCCACTTCAGGCTTCAGCTTACGTGGACATTTTAGTCAAATGAACATTAGGTGAGTTGTTTCTTCACAGCCATGGCAGCATGCACGAAAATTAAAAAGAAAAGTCCCTGGGCGTGGGATGTGGACGTGATGTTAACAACTGTACATCGCGGATGCCACATCTTGCAATCCCAACCACTTCGATTTCGCAAAGCTGATTTCGCAAGCTGCGAGACCAGTAGGGTTGGTGAGAAGGCAGGTTTAGCAGCCTCGAATGCTTATTCTGTCGGCAATGTGTTTGCTGCTATGTTCATGGCCTCGGTCACGTCTCATTGCCATTCCTATAATCAATCATTCATTATTTAAAGTATGAAATAACCTCATTACACATACATTACACTATAGAGGGGAGAGGCAAGAACACTTTTGTATAAAATAACAAAGTAGGAATGAAAAAAAAATCTCATAAAAAGCAATCATACAAGTAAGATAGTAATAGGCATAAGATAAAAGGAATTCAGAGATGACAGTGACCTAAACATTATAAACGCAAAACTCGGTTGAGTAAATGCTACAAGAATGTGCATGAATAACAAAGGAGTAAGAGGACGTCCATTCAAAACACCAGACAACAAGAAATATCGCAAGTTTATAGCACTAGATAACACTATATCACGTTGACAAGCTCTTTTTTTTTTCTTGTAAAAGATTGGAACGCGCATGTCTACTATTAGTAACGGCAGGTCCTCACATTGGACTGAGGTTTTGTGAAAAAGTGACTGTGAGCCAATGACTCTGTTACAAATGGAGACATTGACTCTGTTGCATTACTTTTCACGTGCTGATCTCAGCACTGGCAGATAAGAGATTTCAGAGAGTGTAATTGTGATACCATGTATTGTGAACGAAGTGCAATGAGAGCTTGCTTCAGGTGACTGTCTAGTAATGGGAGGTCAAAATTGCTTCAATTTTCTTTCTGCTTTCTTTATTATGATAATTGGCCAGCATACAGTGAACATAGCAATTCTTCACTGTTTCAACTGCGTCAATTATTATGAAGTAAGGTCAATCCCAAACCGATTATGCATACTTTAGCCAAGCGTGCGTGAACGCATGTGGTGTACATTTGTACTTTTAGTGAAGATGAAGCCAGCAAGTTACATCTCTCTTTAGAGATCTTATGGGCATCTCAAGCAATGATCAGCATCACGAGGGTCTCGGCCTTAACTGAAGACGGCGACAATAGTTGAGTTTAAGTTAAGACAAGCAACACTGGTTGATGCACCAGGCCAAGGAGGCTGCGGGGAGACAAAGCCTTTCGTTTTACCGTAAGGTTACGTAGCGCGGTTTTTAACATGTGCAAGAGGGATAAGAAGGACACGACGCTCGCTACAAGTGTCACTATGACACTCGCTACGGAGCGAATGTCGTGTCCTTTTTATGCCTCTGTAGGGAGTCTCGTGTCGTTATTATCCCTCTAGTGTATGTTGAAAACTGCGCTACACAACCTCACGATAAAATGATTGATCAACGACTAGCCCAGTTATGAACCTTATTGAAGGGACATAGTCTCCCTGTTAGCTTGTGGGAGCACATAAGAACAATCAGTCAGAAATCAATGAAGTCTTCATAATAAAGAGTATACGGTTACTCTTAGATATCTGTTCTGCGTGATGTTTTCATGGCAGGTCATTCATGAACGGCAAGGTGATATAGTATGCTATGAGAGATTAGAAAATGTAGATGTATATTACATAGATGAGCAAGCACCGTTAAAACGTGAAACTTACACGTATTTGCATTTCTTATTTTTAAGTTCCAGCACCGCTACAAATTCGCAGTGTTGTTCTATGTTATTTACACTCCGCTCAGTTTCTTTCAGTACAGTTTAGTGGCTACTTCAAACCAACAGGGGAGCTTATAACAAATTTTGAGATTGAACAAGGAAGCCTCGTGTTCATCACTAAGTTAAAAAGGCGTGGAATAATTATACTGGAGAAACGTGTACCATTAATCTTAAAACGACATAAGAAAACACCCAATTTTTATAAGGTGAGATAAGCACAAATCATTTGAATTAGAATCTGATGAATCCAACTCGCGCAATCTATTTTATTCTTTTTCTTTCACTATGGAAGGCCCTCATGTTCTCAAGTTTGCTAACGCGCTTACTCCAGCTTTTCTTGCTTTTACTCATTTTTCCAGATGCTAAATTTGTTTTTCACTTAAACACATACTTTCGCTGATGGCGCAATATGCAAAGTGCTTTGTTTGAATTAGTAATCTCTTTTTCACATGTTAAAAGCTGGGTCAGTGACAGCCATTTAGATAAGGAGTTTTCCAGTGCCAAAGAATTCTTTATTCGTCGATCATGAAACCATAATCTCATAGATGTCATCGCTTTTTGGAATATTTGACAGTTAAGGCAATTAGGGACAATTGAGTTGCACCGCATAATATCTGCCGCGTGCAGTCAACATCCCTAATTTATGTGTGATCAGCATGCAAGTTTAGCTTAAAAAAGAAAAAAAAAACGAAAAGTGCCTTGGTAATATCGTTTCTCACTCTCTGCAGACGATCGCATTTGCATAATGAATATTCGTTGAATAATAATTAGGACCAACTACCATGTCCTATTTTTCTCTGCAAGAAGCACTGTAATTTTTTTTCTATCGAACTTCGCTTTTACTCATGTCCGCTTCAAATTTTTGGACTGTCTTTCATCTATTGTGTTTATTCACTAACTTTTAAATTTCTCAAGAGTCATCGCCTTTTGAACGTCTGTTCTTCACTAAACACGATTGAATTGTCAATTCTATCAGCGGCTTTTTGTTATGTTCTCTTTCTTAAGGGAGTAGGATGCTATAAGAGCTTAAAACAATACGTCTATAATCCGGTTACGTCTAATGCGCCGATTTTTTCGCCATTCTTTCAAGAAGCCAGCGCCGCAGTATCAATCATGTCGTTCATTAAATATAGATTTTGTTAGCGAGGTACTGTGCTAGGTGTTTTGCACGTGCTTGTATTTGTTTCATACTGCAGCGACTGCTTTCCGTGACAGTTAACGAGCAATAAGATAGAGGATTGCGATTTATAAGCGGCACCGAAGGGGACGGGGCTTAGCTGCTAATTGCATATGTGCTTCAGCGAACGTAATCCCTAATGCATCAAAGTTTTAGCAGCGATTGCGTCATAAATCTGAATGGCTTAAAGAAGAAGATAAGGTATTGCGCGTTTGAATTTCTTTTCTTTTCTGTAGCTTCCCCACCACCCCTTCGAAGTACAGAAAAAAAAAGGAATAAATTTTTTCGGTCTGCCAATACGAATAAAGAAATAAACATATCGGTATACCCAAAGAAGAAGGACAGAATGAATAATCGGTAGGAACAGGGAGGTTAGCCAGTTCTTAGATCACCTGCCTACCCTCTGCTGGGAAAGAGGGTAAGGGGAGTGTATGAGTATCCAGAATATATTAAATATGTACTAAAACTATGATAACAATTATCAACAAAGTCCTAAGTGGCTCCGCGTTCTTAGTGATTTATCCCATTATTGTACCCTTTCTTTTTGCATGCATTGCCATCACACGAAGGGAGGGTGTTGCACGTATGTGGGTATGTAATGTAGGTATGTTGGTTACAACATTTTCTGTCCTTCTGTACGCGGTAAAGAACTATAATCTGCTGCAGGTAGTGTGGTGAAAAAAAAAATAAGGCCAAATGCCAATGTATAGGCACTCGCGCTGTTTAAGCATGTTTCCTTCACACCAAAACAATCGTACTCTCTGTATAACGCGCCCTTCCTTGCTCTAATAAGTGCACCTGTGAATTGCATGTAACGAACGGCCTGGGTGGTCTCAGAGAGGCGCTGTATCACTGATAAGAAATTGAAGAAACGCCGAGTTCTCGAGAAATGAAACGTGAGCAAGCCAGGTAAGTATTACTGATGCGAGCAAGTTCGCGCCACATAGCAGGCAGCCACGTTTACAGCGCTACAGTTATAGGTCAGTAGAATCTTCATTTAAGTCTACAGCAATACTTATTTCACACGAATTCCACCTAGTGGCGAACCACCTATAAGCAAGGGTATAGTTACCTAAACACGCCTCTACCATCGAACGTATGGGAAAGCCGTCAACCAATTGCTCTGACAAGCGAACTGATCATGAACATCGCTGAGCCATACTCTTCGTCTTTCCTTTCGCTAAGTCCTTTTCGCAACTCCCATTTCCGCTCTCCGCCGGCGTGGTGTCCACACCGCGAGATGAGAAAAATATTGCTTCCGCGAGAGCGAGCTGTCACACCCTGATCTCGGTACTTCCTATTTCTCGTTCCTCTTCGCAATTTCCGCAGTTCAGAGCCTTTTACTTCGGACGCTTCCGGATTGACACAGTAGCCCCTTGCACGCACTCTACGGAGAACACGTTGAAGTGCATTACGATGCAACATCACGTTATATCTACAGCGGCGCTCGAACAAAATGATACAGCTCCACGCACTAATTTACGAAACAGCGTATCAAAGAGCTGCGCAACACGAACTGGCTCATTCTCGTCCGCCTCTAGGACACTGCAGACTCTGCGATGATCCCTGTCCTCAATTTCAGCTCACACTTTGCAGTTATGTTAGCGCAATCTTGTATGGAGGCTACTTGATCGATTGATTGATTGATTGATATGTGGGGTTTAACGTCTCAAAACCACTATATGATTATCAGAGACGCCAGTGTGTAGGCTATATTGCTTCTGAAGAACGAAACAACATTATATCTGAAAAAGAGGATGCGGAGATGCAAGGACTGGAAGGCGCAACATATGCGCATGGAGTTTGCTATGCTGTAGCGAAGGAATTAAGAGTCGCGAGAAACGAAAAAAAAAATATAGGAGCTATCAAGATGGAACTTGTATGTCAGTCCATTACATGGCTGCAATTGATCACATTGGCTAATTGCACTAAAAACAGCGTCATTGAATGCGTCGCTTTATCGGCTTCCAACACGCGGAACTACAGAACGTTTTTTTTTTCTTCTTAAAGTAACAGTTGGCTCAACGTGGTGCTTGAAACATTTAAGAGACTATGAGGTCCCACGAACTCTCATAAATGTTGAAATCACAATTATGAAGTCTACTTCATAGAAACCATCATGAGAGCGCAGCTTAACACAACACACAGAAAAAAAAAACAGAGGAGGACAGGCGGAAACTACCAACAGTTGGTAGTTTGCGCCTGTTTTTGTCTGTTTCTTATTGTGTGTTGTGTTTGGTGTCGATTTCTCGATGGTTTCTATGCCAAAGCACCAACTAGCCCCACAATGAACTATTTTCAAGTCTGAATCATTAACTCTTACTATTTAACGTTTAGGTAATTTACCTCACAGTATACATTACAATATACAGGTTGCAGCCAGGGAGATTTCAAGGCACATTCACCTAAAATGAAATCTCAAGACGGAGTGGATTTCCAGATACATGCCTTGAAGGTTGGGTGAAAACGCACTGCTGGTAACGTTGCACACAGGAAAGCGAAGCAGCCTTGACATAATTGACAGCTACGTATGTACCACACTCCTAGGCATTAACATTTTCATTTACTTTTAAGTTGTGATTTTCGAAGAGTTCCGTGTGCTGGCAGTAGTTTACCGTTCAGCCAAGTATTTCTCAACTTTCGATCCCTTGCGCCAGTGGAACAATTGCGGAGTAATGAAAGATGAAATCTCTTTGCTTTGTCGTTAGATTTTTCAATACAATGTCCACGTGGCGTGGCTGAGGCCTCCCTGTGTTATCTAAATATTTGTCATGTTGACGGGTAGAAATTGTGTTTTCTGAAAAAAGGTTGACAGGTTCTTGAATTATGGGTAAATTTAAAATAGGAAATAAAACGTAGGAGTAAAGTGAGAAAGTATAACAATCTAGTATTATATTGTCACTAGTACAATATTGTGTACAAAAATTCTATATATTCTTGAATCCAAGCTTACAGCGGAGGACTGTGCAGGTATGGTGTTTTCTATTGGGCTGGTTTATAGCGTTAATTTCTTTTCCGTGCATCAGGAAGCTGTGAAGAGTAAACTGGTTTGTCATATCGACAGAACCTTTGGTCTACAATAGGCATGTGAGGCCGAAGGAACTTTGATAAAGACATGATAAAGAGTACGCGTATCTCGACATCGGGTATTTGTAAAATATAACATGTGATACATAATATGTACAATTTTTGTAATCCCGACAAGAACGGTTTCTGTTGCACCCTGTTTTGATGCACATGCACGATAAACCATGTATCCGCTTCAAATGCCTTTACTGTTTAGTAAACCTTCAGTTGTGAGAGCAAGCGCTGTCCTTGTCAGCCTCTTCTGTCCGTCTGTCTTCAGTGCGCTTCAACAAAAATATTCAATCAGGAACGGCTTTGAGCTTTCCCATAGTAGAGTACCGAGTACTCTAAATGGATAACCACTTTTATAAACCCGGTTCGTGAGGATTGTCTCTTGATAGAAATCCTCTATAAACGCCAAAGTCTTGAACTCGTTCACCGCGTAATTTTTGTTGATGCGGCCTCGTTAAGGGTGAGGCCCAAAAGGCGGCTTTCAGCTCTCCCACAGTAGAGTACGGAGTAATCTAACTCGTGAAGGACTTTTTTTCTTCTAATCGAAACAATTTCTTTTAAACGATTGGGCATTCCGGGGTACTTGTCGAACAGTAGAGGACAAAGTACTATGAATCATGTGTGATTTATTCTAAACACACGGTATTTTATGAAGAATACTGTGCCCGTTTTTGGATGACGCGTCAGTCAGGTAGGCGAAACCCATCAAACGATCGTGGTCTAACACTCATAGGTCGGCAAACCTTCTTATGAGACTACACCTAAGACTCACCCAGATACGAATCGAGCCGTGAGTCTGAGAAAGTTCAGGTGAGTAATACATCGGTGGGTCGCAGTCTGAGTGAGTCCGATTAAAGAAATCACTGAGTTTGAGTACGCGTGAGCCCTATGGGCGAGATATTTTTGTGAGTGTGACTAAGTGAGCTCTACATTGTATTGCTGACCTCTCGTCATATTTACTGAACTGGAGAATTACTATATCCTTTATGTCGACTCACGTTTATAATATGTCTACTCACATAATAACGCTGCAGCACTCATACGCCATCTCAATATCAATTGAGCAGATGCGTGAGTTATGGAGGCAGGGAAGTTTCTTGAGCCCTCGACCTTCTCCAGGATGAGGGGTCAAGAAAATTTTTTGTCAAGCGAAGGCCTCGTAAAAACATGTCATATTAGTCATCACTACCTATAAAAATGTTCTTAGTGGACTTCAACCACTGACAGATTGTATTTCAAGATACGATATCAAAAGAGCCAAGTAAAGCAGCGAATATTGGAGATATTGTTGTTAAAGAACATTGACACCCTCGACGAAACAGCTAATAGTTCGCTAATGAACTCATTAATCGACTCACTCAGACTTAGAGATACAATCGTGACACTGAGTATGAGCGAGTCCATGTGAGTAATCTTTTGGGGAGTCTGAGTGCGAGCAAGTCCTGCAGTGAAATGTGCTTCATAAGTGAGCTCTAAATTTCTAGGGGCAAAGTTTCCTAGAGTGTGGGTCGTTCCCACCTCCGTTCGTTGGTAGTATGTAGTATGTATGCAGCCAACTATAGTTTATGAATTGGTCACTAGATGGCGTTGTGCGTTCTTTGATATAATATCACTAGATGACGCTAGTGGTTTCGATGCGTGCTCTAGTGTCGTTTAGCAGACGGACGGACGGATGTACGGACAGATGGGTGGACAGGCAGACAGACGAACGGACGGACAGATGGACAGACAGAGGCTTTGCCCCACTCATCATCATTCTGCCCGTGGATATGCTGTAGATATGCTGTTAAGTTTTTGCTGACCTATGCTAACGCTCATCAGGAAACCACTCTTCGATCTCAGTCTAAACGCTAATATCGCGTTAGCTTTGAACATTCCATATCCGATTAAAACACATTTTCAGTTTAAATTATATTTAGTTCTGACAAAGACGGGAAAAAAGTACCGAAGAAAAAAAAAGGGGGACGATTAGTCCTGGGGGCATCCTCACATCCTCACCAGCTCACGAGTGCCGGAATTTCAATAATAACGACGTAAAGAAAATGTATGACTACAAAAATTGTTCCATTCAGATTTGCCATTTAAACGAAATTGATAATTTATGAAACCAGGTAACGACCAAATCACGTGTTACCGATGGGAAGCAGGGTAACTGCAGAATCACATGACCTACTTTTAGGCAGGGTGCAAATATTCCACTAAAAACACGAGTGAGTTTGCGGCAAATGGCCATAGTTTTATCAAACAGAAGGAAGATAAGATGGAGAGAACCAGCTGTGATGGAGCGGTTATATTATGGGACACGTATGAAGTTTATGCTGGGATGGAGAGGCACATCATCTCAAAGTACTCAGTGGAGCGAAAATTCCTCACACTCTTAGGAACCAATCTTAGAAGAAGATTATTGATCTGCGCGTGGTCTTCGATGCGATCGTTAATGGGTACTACACGCTAGAATCTTGGTGAAAGTTTATGGATTCATGAACGGTGCCGAGTTAGCGCTGGGAAGGATTGCCGTTCACGCGTCTTACGGAAGTGTTTGAAAGTGTGTACAACTTTTCAAAATATAATATCTCCTTAATAAAAAAAGAATGTGAACCAGTGATTAAAAAATACTCGGGTTATTTTTTTATTGAATAGCAATGCTCCAAACGAGATTGTCGTGTGAAGGCATCCTTGTAAGTGCAATTAATTTACCTGATATGATTTCGCAAAACAAACACATGCCCCCCTATTGAAAAATATAAAGACACCACCCCATTAAGTGAGTACCACAATATGGTTTTTGTATTGCAGAATAATTGATTCATGCATTGTAAAAGTGTCTACCGGTTATGTGGTTGTGCGAATGTGAAAAGCATACATTTATTTTCTGTTATAATCGCTGAAACACTGACAACACTATTGGATGAGACTATGATGAAAATGCCATAACGCATTACCATCTTCAATGTTTTCTTGTCTTCAGGTAGCGTTTGTGCTGCGTGCTGTATCTCGCGTTTTGAATTTTAATGGCTTCAGTACGTGTCTCCACCGACAGCAGAAGGACGGGTGCATATTGTTATCTTGTTCGAGTCGTTGTCAATTTGTTTCGTTCTTAACATTGACACTTGTTTTTACTTTACTCAAACATGAAGCGGGTGGTTCTTATCCTTTGCCGGAACAGTAAAACTTGTTTCTCTGTATAAACGCTGAATCTTTTGAGAATTCAAAAAGTAGAGTGAAAACGGTGTAAATGCAGGGAAGCCTGAGCTTCAAGGCACTTCCTCGGATCGGTTTCGAGAAAGAATGAACCGAGACGGTGTTGTAAGCGAAGTTCGCACCTCTGCTATCACACCCGCGCACACACGTGTGCACTGAAGCAGCACGAAAAACGAAAAATAGAGTCTATTGCTGTAAACGAACTTTGTAAGTAGTTGTCTCAAGCATTGCTCGCCTATGGCGTTATACAAAAAAAAAGTCTAGATGTTAATTGTAAATATTGGCTGAAAATGAAATGTTTTACGAGAAAGCTGTATTGACCAGACAGTTGCTGTTTCTTATGCTATACTAGTCTGGGAGAGCTTGCGATAGTCTTACCGATATTGAATACTTGCTTCGAGAAGGCGAATGCTTTGCAATAACGATTAGAAGAAACAGGCTGAGAATGTGGAATCGTACATTTTTTGCATGACAGTCTAAATTTATAGGTACAACAGCGTAGTATAGAGACTTGCTTTCGCATCGGTAGAGAAAGATGCATTCAGCTAAAGTCAATATATTGGTTTGAATACAATGCTGTTAGTAAATGCAACGCGAAACCGACACGACTGTATACTAATATCTAGAGTCTTACGTCCCTAAAGCACAATACGATTATGACAGACGCCGTAGTGGAGGGCTTCGGAAATTTCGACCATCATATGTGCTTTAAAGTGCAGCAGAGTATACGTGGGTTTTTACCGTTTTGCCTATACGGAAATGCGGCCGCCAAGGTCGAGATGGAGCCCACGAACTGAGGCTCAGCCGTCGTCCACCGTGACTACTGCTCCTCCAAGTCGGACAACATGCACAGATGCTCGCACAGCAGAGGAGATGAATGAATAGTTAAACAGAAAAAGCTAGTATTTGTAATATAAATACAGTGTCACTTGTGGGTTGATGAATTTGCCTAAAATTAAATTTTCGTAAAAAAATTGTATTTGAATATTGCAGGTAAGCTTTTTACACGGCCGGTAACATAAATATTGGTTCCAAAGTTATTCGCGATTCAGTATTATGCACTACGGGGCTGTACATGACACAATTAAGAAGCACAGGAACTTTCATGCCTGGCTGTGGCGTCACAAGATGGAGATCTTTAACATTTGACGTTACGTAAACCCACTTGATGCGCAAGATTTGTCACGATAGAATGGTCCCACTGTCAAATAAATCAAGAAAATTTTGTTTATATCTATTGATTGATAAAGGGAGACGTAATGTTGAAAAATTGAAGAACGACATGCCGACAGCTCTTATAATAAAAAGAAGAGTTCCGAAATGTGCAGATTTTATAGAAGCTCTTTGCGAAATACAAGATCAGCTTCAAGTTACATCTCTCTGTGTTCTTCCCCGGTATGCCTTCCAGGGTTTGCTGTCTAAACTTGCACTGGTAACATAAGTGTGTATTTGTGAAACGCTGGCAGCAATCTACAAGATCACCACTCGCTTCTTCTTTCTCGAGGCTGAAGGGTTAACGATTCATCATACTTGAAAGCCCTGCCTTGTATGTGTTTCAGATAAAAACGTTCATTTGTAGACCTCACTGTTTTTCTTGTGGTGCCAAAGTATTTATTTTGAGGATGCTCCTCTTTTACGGTACCCTTTTTGTTGCATTGATATCTTCACTCAACTCACTCAACTAAATGTTCTTAGTATTTCTTAGTGCTGCGTCTTTGAGAAACTAATTTTTCAAATTCTCTATAAATACATTATTTCTTTTATTATTTAGCCAGGCGAAATTCTTGCTTGGTTTTATTTTGACGCCTGTGACTACCGTCATTTGAAGTCGGATTAGAAGTTGCTATTAATCAGGAATTGTATCCTGACCACCATATGCTCTTAGTTTTGCTCATGCGTACACTGATTACACTGCGTATTTTAAAAAAAGAAATATCTTATGTTGCCCTTACAATGCTCTCGAAAGCAGCGCTTTCCTGCCTTATGTGCTGCTCACTTTTTTAACAACGTTTCTTCACCAACACTGCTTCATAATTTGTCAAGACTCCCCCTGGTTATTACAATGTCTATGAGATCGTGCGTAAGAGGGCGATACATATCAAGATAACTTTTAGGCCCATGCGGAGAAATAGTTATCATGCTGCCACAAATCAAACCACATTTCATGATAGTTGGTCTAAAATGTGTCGCTTTCAACTCGAGCATTCAATCAATTTTTTGGCTTCTTAGATCGCCCTTGATACTTAAGATAGTTTTGAATTTCAGTTTCTACAAGTAATCATCTGCGTGAACTGGAAGCCATTTGCACAAAAAAAAAATGTTTTCATGCTTCCAAACACCTATCGCAATGCGCCTTTGTGCACATCGAATATGCAACTGTGTTCTAGTAATCCTTAAAGTGGGCTCATTTCTTGTTAATGCGATAAGACATTTCTCACATATTCCAGAACTTTTCCCGATTCTCTCGATCAAAGGTAAATACTCAACTTGTAACATCATAGGCAATCAGTAGAACTAATTATTATATGACATCTAATTTCTCAGAAGTAGCCCTTCTTCCAAAGCTTTCTCTGTTCAACGAATCAAGTCACTTCCCGGTCGGCATCAAATTGATATCAAATTTGGATTCTTTCTTTGTTTGCTAATGTATACAACGTACAAGGGTATTGAAAGCTGCTTGAGACAGCTGAAGAATAGTTGCGGGTCGAATGATAAAAATCTGCAATTCCGAGTACCTGAGGTACGTACGGATGTTTTCATTACAATGTGAAAATAATGCGAGAGTACTACAAAATGCGACCTGTAACAAAGCACATCTGCTCTTCTTTTCTTCTGGCTTATGACGTCTTCACATATGAAATAAATCACTTTCCATTCCTTTAGACCACAGGCGTTCGCGCTTTATTTTTCGTCCGTGGCAAAATTCTTTAGTCATCTTGAAAAAAACATCTTACTCGAAAAACGCTAACACGTGCTTCACCTGAGCTGCCTCAACAACTACATACAGGCCACGGAGAGAGACCAGCGATGCCTCAAAGGACGTTACAGGAGAGAGTGAGTATCTCTTTTGCTTCACCAACCGGTATTTTTAGGTGTTGCAGCTTGGTCGCACTAGTTTACACAGTGATCATTCGGTTGAGAAATAGCACGTAGTCCAAAGAAACAGACATCAATGGGATCTAGGTCGCTTCATTACTTCAGCTGACCAAAACTAACAAGCTTTAAATCAGTTTTGGACAGCGATGGGGTACAGAGTTCGTCTGAAAGCCACTTCACGATTTCCAGAAGAAAGCTGTACCCCATCGCAGGCAAGTTTTTCGCTTACAAATTCTTAACAAACTTTTTGCAGCATTTCATAAACTTCAACATCATTTTTTTTTTTCATTTCCCTCTGAAAATTTGTCATTGTTACTCCACTTTCTCTATTTGGCGTTATTCTGAAAACTAAAAACTGATCTAACAAAAAGGTTCATGATGGAAACTTTCCCATTTCGTTGAGTAATGTGACCCCTATAACGTTTTTTGTTTAGTAGAAAGTGAGAGCGAAGGTTAGAGCTAAACCCACATACACTATTTTGTGCTCACGCAAGGTACAACTTGTCTGCAGGACCTCATTAGCGTACTAAAGAACAATACTAGCATAGCATGAATAATAACACTACATAATTCTGCCCTTGTTATGCTATAACACGCTCTTTGGAAGAAAATCAACGGCCAAAGTCTTCACCAGCCATTCATAGCGGCTTGCTCTAGAACAGTTTATGAATATGCGAATTTCACTGTGCACTCATTTTAGCAGCGTGACAACATTGCGCTGCTGTGGTGGGGGCGTGTGTGAGTTCACGTTTAAAAATCAGGCCCCACGGGTTATGCTACATTTTTCACGTAATTTTTGTTTCAAGACCATCAGGCACAACTTGAATTTTCGCTCTCGTGCCTCTGAAAGATCTTATTAGTGGCTCTGTTTTCTTTGGCGTTACAAAGCGAAACTTGAAATAAAGGGTGATATTTTTGTCAATTTGAAAAAAAAACATAAAATTTTAATTATGTTTGTTGTGGTTTAACGTCTCAAGACCACCATATGACTATGAGGAACGTCGAAGTGGAGGGTTGCGAAAATTTCGAACACCTAGCGGTCTTTAACGGGCACCTAAATCTAAGCACATGGCCCTCAAGCATTTCACCTAAGTTTGGGAATGTTGGCAATTCATTTCATCATCTCAGCCCACAACGAATTCAGCATCTCAGACAACAACACGCCGCAGTCGAGGGCCTCAAAATTTTGAATGTCTAATGTTATGTAACGTGCACTGACATTGTACACTACAATGGGACATAACGTTCCAAAAATACATGCAAACCCTCTTTAAAACCACCAGACGTTACAGGGCCCACATATACCCCTTCTGCTGACAAGTAACTTGAAGGAATGTCCTCGAATAGGCTCCAAAAAATAACAACACTCACATGAAGCACGTATTTCGTTGCTATCACCATCACCAATGACGGCTAGATCGGAGAAACAGGCGTTCGATTCAAGATTATCCAAGTTCCGACGAATGAGTTGGATAGTAGAAGCAGGTGAAGACCGCGTGTAGTGAGCGCAGGGAGGTTTTAGTAGCTGCAGCGTTCGTAGTCATAAAGTAAACCCCAGCACATGTACTGGTGTTTTTTTTTTCTAATGCGAAGCATTTCTTAGCGAACTTCGGCGACTTTGAGCGTATCTATCTATCTATCTATCTATCTATCTATCTATCTATCTATCTATCTATCTATCTATCTATCTATCTATCTATCTATCTATCTATCTATCTATCTATCTATCTATCTATCTATCTATCTATCTATCTATCTATCTATCTATCTATCTATCTATCTATCTATCTATCTATGCGTTTACTTTTGGGCACTCTCGTGGTCACCCCTTTAACTTGGCGTGAACAAAAAATTAACATGGGAGGGTAAGATAGTTTGACGAATATGACGCGCTAGTAAATACAAGAATATTGTCACAATCCCGTCGTGTACGTCGTCAAACACTTCCCGCAAGACAGTGGCACATACCCACGGGCGGGTATGTACCCCTTATATGCGGGTATGCGCCACAGGTGATTGACACTTGATATCTACCTAGGAACGAGAACACACAAGGGAAATTTGAACGCGTTAGCGTTTAGAAATACCCGGCATTGGTAGCGTCGACCCGACAAATGAAAAGAATAACTATGTCAGGGTCCTAGCTGGAACCAAACCCAAGCATTCTGCGTGGCAATAAAACATTTCACCACAGAGCTACGCCAGGTCTTGGAACTACATTTCAGATAGCCGCTAATCTTCGTACACTGTTGCTCAAGTGCAATCAACTGGTTATATAAACATCTGCAGCTTTCAATATATGTCTGTGCATGCGACATTTGTACATTATTTAGCGGCATTTCATGAGGTGTCACTCAATAAAAAAATTGCAAAACGATCGCCTTCCCTCCCGCATGTTTCGGATAGCGTCGATTCCCAGATAAATGGGATCTGCCATTTTTTTTTTGCGTACACAAAGAAGTCAGACCATGACAAGAAACTTCTAGCACTTGTGGGGAATAGGAGGCATTTGTATAATTTTCTCGATCTTTTAATTGATCAAGATCAAATTGTGAACTCTTAAGAGAAATGTTTTCAATTATATCGGCTAAATACCACGAACACAGAACAGGTAAATTGTTTACATTTTTTCGCATTCGCATGTGTTCGATTACCTCAGATTCGACCTCATGAGCCTCCGTCGACTAATCACAATAGAGAGTTTTAGTACTGCGGAATAGTGCTACGTACGCATCACGCAAGCGCCTTGCGTTACGTGGCGTCGTTTGCCACTAATCGGCTTTTAGTACGCCGTAGTACCCGCGTACGTAACGAGCGTGAAGCGTGTTGCGTCATATGGTAGATCAAAATAGAAGTACGTGTTGTTGACAGCCAATGTGAGCCAATCCAAGTGTTATAGCCAGACGATAGTTATAGCGCGAAAACTATAACTATCGGATAACTATCGTCATGCCATACCAACTAGCCCAAGCTGCCACACTTCTAAGTTATAGCCAGATTATGGCCATATTTTAAGCCACAGAGCCGGTCGGTGCTCGCCTTCGATGCCACCATTTTGCAAAACGAAGTCTCACGCTGTCGCGAACTTGTTCGAGAGCGGCGCGATCACCTCATACGTACGCACGCACGCATCTCATGCGTGCGTACGTAGCGGCTGCGTACGTAATGCGATACGTGCGCGTCTGCGCATGCGCACTATGCAGAACGTGGCGTCCTTACGTACGCAACGCCCCCACGTACGCAGCGTACGCAGTACTAAAACTCTCTAATATCGTAGATATATTGGAAGTGTAGAGAACTGTTGATCAATCTGCTGCCACATTTCCTTGCGCCTGAACATTTCACTGCATCTGAGAGAAAAGCAAACGTCGCCTGCGTAGTAATAGATGGCTACGTCATTCTTAGACCAATGCTCTCATCCATCATCAACGCTTGGCAGCTCTCACAGGATAGTTTCCCAGTGGCCCTCTAACACTGGCTCTTCTGTCTGAGTTGATATTCCTTGATACATTGAAACATATGCGATCATTCATCATTTGCTCTCCTCGTTGCCAAATTTTTGTGGAGCTGCGATGAAGCAAGAATGGATTTCGTAAGATTTCCGAACTCCGCTGGTGAAACTGCTGCTCAACCAACGGAGTTCGGGTCTTATGAGACAACTCATTGTGTTTAATACATAATATTTAGATTAGGTTTCATATAATGATTATGTAATACCTAGTATAGAATACTTTAACACAAAGACATGCAGAAAAATAAATAAATAGAATAATAGACATTATAACGCTTCTATGACGCACTGTTGACAACCTAGCTGATTTTATCTGTCGTAGAAACGATCCTAAACCACTTTCTAAATCGACATCTGTGAGTGCCGCTTACGACAAGCATTACTTTTTTTCGGGTTGAGAAAACAATAAGGCTACAGGTACGACATGGCTCATGAAACGCATATACATTGGCGTATCCATGCGATGAAATTCTTAGCCCAATTCCCCTCCTTTCAAGTTCTGCGATTTTCCATGTGTTCACGAACACGCGCACGTATTGTTACGGGACAGAAAGTTTATGGGCAAGATATTATACTTGAGAGCTGTTTTTTTTTGTGAGTCAGTGAGAATTTATTAGAAGGCAGAGAGGTCGGCCTGAGCTAGTTCGCTCTAGCCTGCTACTCTACACAGGGGATAAGGGAAAGGGGAAGGAAAGAGGTATGAAGGGTGATGATGGGGACAAGAAGAGGTGGTGCGTATGTACAGTAGCCACTTAGCATAGTACACTACAGTCTAGTTTCTAGTCCAGTACTTTTTATAAAGTCTAGAACAGCCTTTGTAGCAGTTTTTGACACTGTTTGGTCGTTCATTGCTGGCAATATGTGGCTTTCACTTAATGGTGTTCGTCCAATGCTTGCCAACGTTGCAGTTAACATTTTTTTGCGCCACGCATAATGCACAATCACAAAATATGTGTGCTATCGTATCGCGCACTTCGCAGCGTTCACAATTTGGGCTGTCCGCACGGCCGATTAGGTGGGTGTAGTGGCGAGTGAAGGCGACACCAAGGCGAATTCAGTGCAGTATATTAGAATGTATTCGGCTGATTTTATCTGGAAGATATTTGACAGCTAATTCATACAACGCTGCTGCAGTCGACGCGCGCACCGCTCAGCACTTCGTCGTCGTCATTCTCGGGCATCATCTCAGCTCGTGACATTACCCGCCGGCGGCCGAAGCACCATTTCGGTGCGATCGATTCTCGGGGCATGAGTAGTACGGTTCAAGTCTCTATACGTGCACTATATCGGTCTGGACTGAAACTGTTGCTGCTGCGGGATGCATCGGAGCAGTCTCATAGGCCACGCAATGACTTTGCGTATGACGCGGTAAGGGCCAACATAACGACGCATCAGTTTGTTCTCGTAGACCAACACGTCGTGATGGCAACCACAGCAATACCAGTGACCCCGGGGAGTGCTGCAAGCTGCGGTGCCGGCGATCGTATACACTTTTTTGGTAAACCTGCGAGGCACAAAAACGTTCATCTCGGGCGACTTGGCGGGTGATGTCACCACGGGCCAGGTCATCACGAGAATAGTCAGTCGATGGGTGGCGTCAGAATGGAACTTAATGTCCGTGGGTAAAGGCTGGTCTTACCCAAAGAGTAGATAAAAAAGTGAATTTCCAGCTGTGTCGTGACGTGACGAGTTGTATGCAAAGGGAACGAAAGGTAAGTGTACTGTATAATCGCACGGACAACATAAAAAACAGTTGAAGCCCCCACCCTTCCAATCGTAAAGATTACTGTCTATGTCCTTGCTGACATAACGCGATATAACTCTGCCAGCATTTGTATACAGAACGCAATTACAGCCAGCCATGATGATCAAAGTATTTTATCAATACATAAGGAAACCTAGTTTACTGCGTGGTGTCTAAGTTGCACTGTAAAAAAAAGGCAGGTTTGTAGAAAGAAGCAAGGTTTATCGCCAATCAAACCTACATGTGTTCGTTGTAAAAACTCGGTCAGCATTTTTTGAACAGTAAAAAAATAAAGCGACGTGGTCCTACTCAGGCAGACCCACACTAAAGGTTTATGCTGCAAAGCTTAGCACGAAGCGTAAAAATACATGAAAAAGTTATATCGGCTTCATACATGTTCCCACTGTCGCTAGTACGTCTTGGTTGCCACAATAGCGAAATCTAAATAAAAATATTTTTTTCAGGCTGTTTGTCCAAATAAACACGCAATACAAGCTTGGAACAAGCGCTCGCATTGAACGCCGTAATCTCGCTTGTCGCACTTGAGACTGGCGTAAATAAACGCGACAGCGCAGCATCACACAGAAGAAAAAATAGAAATGTCCTCTTCGCCATTGCACTGCTGTCAAGCAGATGCGGCGCTGTCTACTAGAACAAGACAAGAACAGTGAAAAAGACTGCAAATACTGTGGACGGCGCTGAAGGAGACACGGTAAATGGCGAGGTAAAGAGTAAGTGGAAGTGCCACACTTGTCTCTGGTGGCATGCTGGGGCACTTCGCAGAAACGATTTGCGTCTAAGCGACAAGGAATACTAGGCGGCAAGGTTGCAAGATTTAGGTCATCCCCTGGCAATATACTGAAAGCCTAAAATGATCATGTTGACATGCCGAAAGCCGAATTTTTTCGGAGCCGAAATACTATTAGCGAAATCGCTGCGGTGACACCACGGCAATTTTTTTTTTGTTCAGCGGCCAATGGCAGAGGGCAAACTACACTTTAAGAATATGAATTTTAAGTAGTTAAAACAAACAAAAATAGAACGTTACGGGAAGTTGGTACTAAGAAAAAAGAATCGAAGGAAAATGAAGCTTGGCCGTCGGTGCGCCTGCTTTTGTTTATAAGACAATTTTTATTTCGTCGCTTAAGACAGATCAAGCTTACTTGAAACCTAACAGCAGTACTGGTGGTTGAGTAGCAAACTATCAATAAAAAATGAACGAAAAAAAATGATTTTTAGGCACCTGTATGAAAGGAAATCAACAGTAATATAAAGAATAAATAAGTTCTCAATCAGATGAAAATAAAACGCATTTACTGGTCACTTACAAAGATATACTTGAAAAGGAGAATTTCTTGGACTAGTTAGTCTGCATTTGTTATAACAAAGTACATCGCAAAAAAAAATAACGTGCATACAAGAAGCAAACACAAAAATACGACGATGTGTGCTGTTCTGCGTCTATTCGTGCAATTTTATTTCGTATGTGTTAGTTTTTTGCGTTGAATTTTGTTACAATAATAGTTACCGAGAACAATACGAAATCCAAGATGGTGGACAGTCACGATGAAAGAAATCCGGCAGATTCCCATTCGCAAAATCATTGTCATAATCATCCTTGCGATGCTTTTGGGGCCATGTCAATGTAATTGAAGAAGTATTATAGAGGTAATATGACTCAGTGTCAGTGCATCGAAGTTATACATAGCATTTAGCATGGAGAAAGCATATAATATATTTGGAGCGAAACGAAAAGGGGACACCCACCCATCCATTTTGCGTGAGGACGCGAACTTGTACAAAAGTTGATGCAGATGTGGCGTTCTTAAACGCACCGATCATGTAGATTTGACTGGAACATATATGAACTAAATGACCACGTTTAGATAATTTTGTTCACACCCCATTTGTGACGTTGGTCTTTCACCGCTGCACTGACCATAGGGAAAATATTTAGGCAAGTTGATTTGATCACAACTGATTCTTACCGTATGAATGCGCATTGCTTACATGAAATAGTGTTCGTACTCTAATGAAGCAGATACACCGAAGGGTTTGCGCCTGTGGGAGAAGATGACAGCGAACGGTGCGAGACGACAGCGCGAGAGCCTGTTTCGTTTTCCGGCCCTGCAATTCTTGACCGTGCCGTAATTTATCTTCGTTACAAAAACTAATAGCATCAATAAATCTTACCAATAAACTTTGTCGCAGTACAAAAATAGTGGTTTTAGGGATGTCTGCCTGCAAGCGAAATGGGGAGAACAAAGAAAGAAATGGCGCGCCAAAATCGGAAACTCCAATCTGCTGTGTCAGGCAGCGGGGACATCAGAAAGCTGGCAGCTCAGGAATAATCTGATTACGAGCCACTTGTGAAAACACCGGCCTTCGGATGAAGAAAACAAGAAGTCGCATGAAAGGGAAGCGGCAAGCACTTTTGGTGATTATTGCTTAAATCAATCTGGTGACTATGTGGCTAAAAAAAATTACACCAGTTCCCATAGAAGGGAACCATGAGGAGCATCCGAAGCAGCGCAAGGGACTTAATGTTCCGTTCGTCACGGGCATGCACCTTCCCTGATGTTAACGCGTCCTTGCAAGTGGAGCACACCATGAATTCACTGTAGTTGCATCGCGCATCTACAAAATCTCCTTTGCCGACGCCATCACATGGTTGTGGAGAGAGTGTAAGCCATATAAAATGATAATCACATGTTTTCACTCCCGATGGCAATATGCGCATGTATACAAAACACGTGTGTTTATAAAGATTGAAAGTTATTTTCACTGCATTTCCCAGCAGAGGAAGTTATTTTTACCGCATTTCTAAGCAGATGTGTGGCTTTGCGGTAGAACACTTGCTTGCCACGCAAAAAAAAAAAAAACAGGGCTATATCCTCACTTGGACATGAACTATTTAATTACTTAGGTATTTTTATTTGCATCTTTCTCGATTTCTTGGTCATGTAGAAGATGATGATATTTCGCTCACATCGAACGATGCTGATGCCAGAATTTCTGTGAAAAGAGTTCTAAAATGCCATAGTGGTAATATTCGCAAATTCTTCGTCATCAGGTTTCCTACAAACAGTCTATTTGCAAGCGCCCCCATTATACACCGTTGTACAAGTTCGCATCGACTTCCCTACTGCGGGATAAAAACGGAAGTCGTGGAACTACCGTTAATAACTCCTTCACTTTTTTTTCTAATAAATTTAAAGATAAAAACGCAGCACCTAAACATACCTAACTGAGACGCTAAAAAACTATTGGTGTATCCCATTCTTTATAATTTCTTTTTTTTATCAACACAAGAAATTAGTTCATATTTGCCAGAAGTTACTTATGAATAAATCATCTGAGTCTACCAGCCACAAACAACAAACGAAGCCTGAAACCCGATTCATCTCTACCCTCTGTTATCTCCCCATCGCTCACAGATGAGCCATGCTCTCCCATAAGCCCAACAAGGTCTCTTGCGTCATTTTATCCAGTAACCCCCTTCAAACGCGTACACGCACACGTGCATCTTATGTTCCTGCTGAAACACACATCAAGACAGAATTATTACTTTTTGATTCCAACCTATTGCCTTGTAACAAACTTAGCTTGAGTATGAGTTGGGTAACCATGAGTGAGTTCCCTGTATCCAAATTCGCTAGCCATTACCGAAAAAAGAGCATTTATTTGTGCTGACAACTATCACACCATCCAAGCACTATTAGGCACTATGAATCACCTGCAAAGGTTACTAGCTGCTTACTTGCTTACTCAATAGAGCGTAGATATACTGCAATGATTAGCGTATTGCAGAACACACTGATTTATTTACTTTTATTGTTAAATAGTTTTTCTATTTTACCTTTTTGCATACACAGTCGTGAAGATGAGTTAATCCAAAAAGTAAGTATAGTGTCAATTTTAGCAGTGTTACGTTGATATATTACTCGCGTAAACAGATACGTTGCGACAAAACGTGAAACGAAAAACAAAGTACAGACACGTTATAAGAGAATGGAATGGAGCGGATTTCATTAAACATGTTAAAGATTGTTGCATCGTTGAATCATTGGTGCCACTGTGTGATTGTATCACTTTGTTTTAATAAGAGCTTCTGACATGGGTTCTGTCCTTGTGGTTTTGTTTCTGACAGCCTCCTCCTCTTTCTGTGCAGGCTAAAAATGCATTGAATATTGCCTAAGGTTCGGTTTTTTAGTCGCTGAAAGAGCTCATTTGTGAGTTCATCGATCAGTTTTTCTGCCGGCGGGCCAATACTACCATTTGAACAAGAAATATTGGTTTGCGGATAACCAATTTCAAGCCTTGGTCTGTTGATTAGGCCCGTCTTCGTAAGTCATCAATCATTATTATAACAGCACGTTAACAGATGAATTCAAATCGGATATGGAATTTTACAAAGGCAAATGGAGCTTGCAACAAGTCGGATCTAAAAAGTGATGTGATTTGCTACTGTGGACGAGCGCATGAGGGGAGCCGCCCTCCTCCGCGCCCCCATTCATTGAAACCTTATTGGAGGGGGTGACACGCGAAGTCTGCCCCGTACATTGATACAATATTGAGGGGGGCGCAGCGACTAACCTTCGCTCATCCCCTGAAAGGCAACTCTGTGCACGGTTATGGCTATGGAGTCGTCTCCGTGGTCTTTTGAATTCAACGTCTCGGAATTATCAATAGCAAATATTTAAGCTTTAGGATTAAATATTCATCTGAAGGGTAAAAAAGTAGGCTGTAATAAGTGCGCTTGCTCCCATCCGTAACACTGTCTGCACATGAATGATTACCCAAAAACCATCTGGTATCAGAACTGTAGTCACTGGCCAGTGTGAAAAGTTTCGCTAAAAAAGCGTTCATGAGGCTTCAGCTATCTGATAGTCATAAAGTAACCATGCGAAGTATTTAGTAAGCTGCGCTGGTGACGTTTTCGTGCTTGCACACGAAAAGTTATACTACAAAGACAACATCATTTGAACCAATCAGTCTACGAATGGCAGAACACTTCGTGATCGCGCACCGAACTTCATTAGGATGGTATACGTTGAAGGACCAAAACGTGACGTCTCATTATGAAAATTCGTGCAGCACTCACGAGTAGGAGAACTGGCAGAAGAAAGCAGTCACTATTGTCATTAGTTATTATCTTAAATGTCATATCCCTGAGAGCTGCACGAAATGTCATCGTAAACATGAAATTTCCCGCGTGCCTCGTCAGACCACTGCACCTTCTCCCGCCTTCGTTAGCTTTTGTTTCTACCAAATCTCCCGTGGGATCACCAGTATACTTCAATTCAGCGGCATCCAGTATATAGCGTCCTGAGATTAGGATGTCGCTTTACCTGCCTTGGTTTCTTCAATTACGCCCCGTTACACGTCAAAACCAGAGCTCATATTGTGTTGGACTTAAACGTCGCCCAACTTTAAATTGGACGGCGGATAATGTGTAGCAAAATCAGCGATAGGCCTTCGGCAAATGGGAATGTTGATTGGGTTTCAGCGCTTAAAACAAGGGGCGCACAGAAGACTAGATGGAAGGAAAAAATAGCCTTGATGATGTTCTGTATGCCCTAAAGACACCTACAGTCAGAGACGGCTTGCAGGTGTTTTCGCAATGTAAAATTACTTTCTTATTACGAAGCTACTCGAGGGTAATGCACCTTTGCCAGTGTCATTCTATCCGACGCAACAACAAAATCTCGTTGCGACTATTTCGCTGTGAGTTCGTGCTAGTGAAGCTGCTACCAGCGCAGTAGCCCGCTGTACCTGCGACGATTCTTGAACTCGCACCCTCGGGTAATGGCTTCTCCACAGATTGCGTGATATATTCTCAGCAGTAATTTCGTAACGCTAGACTGGGTTGCACCCTTGATGTTCTCGATGTTGTTGTCACTGGTGAAACAAAAAATGGGTGGTGAAAGTTTCGGCCGACCCGTAGGCTATGTGGACGTGTCTGTCTTGCGAAACATGCCCAGCGAATTGCGTCGTGCACTAAAATTTCAGGTGTAATGGCATCGAACGCTTAGCCGAGCAGATAAGGGGCTGTAACTATCTGCACATGGTCTTCTCGCACAGTGGACGTTTGTAAAATTTAGTACCTACTGGTAGTTGAAAAACTATCGTAATTTTATACCTTTTAAGACGATAATGTGGGTGATTTGCAGATATTGCGGCAACAACGTTGCTCTCAGCAGTATTCTTCGCGGAGATAATCTAATAATAAGAATGTATTACGCCTCGATTATCCTCATACAAGTATTTATCTGTGGGCAGCAAACTTTAGAAGAAGCCAACTCTACCACCCCAGTTTAACATGCAGTATTGGAAGCAAACTTTGGGGGAAAGAGACAGTGCCAGTTAGATTGTCAACTGCGAGGCTTTCGTTTTCGACAAGGTTGCAACATTTCTTCTTTAACGTAGCTTCGATATGCCTTAAGTTAGGTGTAGGCTGCGTGTGATACTAACTTCCTTATTTTTACTGCCATAATAGGGAAGAGGGAGTTAGTTTGATGGAATATGTGCTTGAAACAGTAGCGCGATCCGCGACCTGTGCTGGTTGCGGCAGTGTCCGGAAATGCTTTGCTTCTACTAGTACATCTTGTATCCCAAGACGTTACCTTAGAGAGCGTATGAATAGTTAAAGAATTAGTTTGCGCACGCTTTGAAATATTTTTCAAACACAACTGGTAATGCATCACACCGGTAAATAAACTAACAAATAAACTGTTACAATGTAGAGAGCACAAGCATATAGAGCGACCAGAGATAGGGATAAAAATGAGGGAAAGGCAAGACGTTCAACCAGAATTGAAATGTCTGGTTTGCTAAGTTAACCAAGGAAAATTAGCAATAATGCTATGATATACCGCAGCTCTAAACATTATTGTGAAAGCGCATTATCTTTACGCAGTAAAATTAATTCAAAGTTATGTGAAGGAAACGGTAAGGCAGAAATAAATAGGGTGAACCAGAAAATGGCTAACCGTGCTTAACCTAACCATAACCGTGCCCAACCACTTCCCAACCATACCTTGAAACTTGATACCGTATAAAATTATCAAAGAAACCACTAATTTTATTACCTAATAATCATTGAGAGGACATTGAGACAATATACAGCCGTTTCATTTCGCGTGTATTCTCAATGTGTAGGTGACCGTGTCACTTGTTTGTTTCGCGCGGGAAAAGAGGTTACCTTGGTAGTGTAGTCGCCGTCGCAATGGCTTTCTGCTCCAGCCCTAGTGAAGACTCAACAATCTCACGCCTTTAGAGTGTGTTCACATATTTTTTTTCAGATTTGCGCGCTTGATTACACATTTTAGAACACATTTTTCTTATACCAATTTGTCGTAAGAGTTCGTTAAGCACAGAGAATGCAAGATCGCCCTTAATAAGGATACGGAAGGTGTTAAACACGGCTCGCGAACTTCCCGAAATTTTCAACTCTAGTATGTGTTGCGGTTTCTCAAAATTTTAAACTAGCCTTTGTCGCGGTTGTTCAGTTTGCCACTGGACATCCTTCGCGGCGTTTTTCAGGAAGGAATCACAAGCATAAACAACATGATTACATAAACTTCTAACCACGATGGCTATTTAGAACAAAATTTGTGGGAAGCTCATGCGACGCTAGCATGCATGTTTAATTAATCAGTGCTTTTTACCGCGCCCTCAGAGTGAAACTATTGACCAAATGCATCTCTTGCTCAGGCTGCCCTGATTTCTCCGCTAAGGTGCCTTATGATTTCATTTACATGTGTTTGAATCGACACCCGGTATCTCGTGATAGTATCCTAGATTCAGCGATGGGGTTTCTCAACTCACATCAGCCTGAGGCTTGAACATTTCTCGAAAGTTTCCACAAAATTAATTTGCAAAATTTATATCGATAAATTATAGAAGATTAGATAAGGGATGACCAGGAGCTCACTGGCCGTCACGGCTAGTTCAAGTACCATAATTGCGTCAGAAAATTTACATTGGATGCATGTGTCAATATGAAGGATTCAAAAATATATACAAAACAAAACGTTCACGCTGGAAAGAGCAAAGGCCTGTTATAAATGTTTTCTTGATATGCCCTTCGGCTATAGCAGTTAGTCAAAATCATTTATTAATCTTACAAAATGAAATGTTGTTACAGAACATTACACAGACGAGGGTCCCAAAGTCAAATACTGAAGCGGTTCCCTGGCTTAATAATCGTTACAAGTACAAAAAAGAAACAATTGTGAGCTGGTCAACAGCAACAAAAAGACATTAAGAAAAAAGTAATAAACGATGCTAAATAAATAGATTGAAACACTGTGGCAAGTTACAATAACTGAAGAGAAGAAATTAACAAAATAATTTTAACACAAGTGGTGCATTGTGATGACAAGAAATGACAAGTTATATAAGTAGCGATATACTACATTGCATAAATTTTCATTTCCAAATAAGAACGTTTAATTTCACATCTGAATTCATTAAAAGATTATAAAGTTTTGATAGCAAGGGTAAAATCATTTCACAGTTTTATGGCAGTGAATGTCGAGATCATTTTGCCGTTGTTAGTATGTACAACACATGTAGACCATCCGGTTCAAGTTCTTACGTTACGATAGGACATAGAAGCTTAGATAGATAGATAGATAGATAGATAGATAGATAGATAGATAGATAGATAGATAGATAGATAGATAGATAGATAGATAGATAGATAGATAGATAGATAGATAGATAGATAGATAGATAGATAGATAGATAGATAGATAGATAGATAGATAGATAGACAGACAGACAGACAGACAGACAGACAGACAGACAGACAGACAGACAGACAGACAGACAGACAGACAGATAGATAGATAGATAGATAGATAGATAGATAGATAGATAGATAGATAGATAGATAGATAGATAGATAGATAGATAGATAGATAGATAGATAGATAGATAGATAGATAGATAGACAGACAGACAGACAGACAGACAGACAGACAGACAGACAGACAGACAGACAGACAGACAGACAGACAGACAGGCAGACAGGCAGATAGATAGATAGATAGATAGATAGATAGATAGATAGATAGATAGATAGATAGATAGATAGATAGATAGATAGATAGATAGATAGATAGATAGATAGATAGATAGATAGATAGATACGCTCAAAGTCGCCGAAGTTCGCTAAGAAATGCTTCGCATTTAAAAAAAATGCATCGCGTCACGTAAAAACGGTTTCTGTTGCAATAGTACATAATTGTATTTATGCTTTATACAAAATATCACGGTGATGCCGACGGTGAAGTCTCACCCGAAGTGTCCCTCTCCTAGCCATCACAATGAAAGACCACAATAACTACATAGCTGCTGGGGTTGTACGTACCAAAAATACCACACGATCACGAGGCGTGCTGTATAGTGGAGGATTCCAAAATAAATTTCGGCAACCTGAGGTTCCTAACTGAAAACCACATATGCTTCACACAACGTGTCTCAGTAGCGACAGCACAATTACGCCACATATGAGGCAATCGAGTGGGCAAGAAGTTAGAATATCTCCCACTAGCACTCATCCGTCGAGCATAATAGAAGAGCGGATCTCGCCCAGGAGAAACGAACACGCTACAAAGACCGTTTTCTTCTGCGTGAATGTCAGTGTGCATTTGTGTGCGTTTGCCTGTCGGAAGGATGGTCCAGCTTCTGAGTTCTTTGTATCCCCCTGAAACTTTTCCACACTGTTCGCTGTTCTGTTCTGTTCTGTTTTAACTGTTTTGCTGTGGAGAGGTTGAGGTGCCTATTGCCTCGGCTACTCCATATCACACAAAGTTCTGCAGCGAAAAATAAAATAATAATTCGCTCTTTTCGTTGACACAACGGGGACGACTGAAATGGTACAAATGATATTTTGGCACCGGTGGGCTTGCTTTGCTTCCCTCTCGATTCATTGAGGTCGCGCGAACACTTTGCTCTTTCATAGGGCCGAGTGAAGCCCTATTTTAAAATGGCGCCGCCCGCTTCATTCGTAAACTGATTTGCGAGAACAGCGTTTTAGAGATTTATACTTTTTCGTGACCTTTTCTCCCTTACCAGCAACCCTCGTATATTGCGGTTGTACTGGTGCACTTTTTAAATCCTAAGAGAATGAAAATTTTGTTTTCACACCTTCTTACAGAGTATGTCCTTGTACGTGCGTGAAGATAGTTTGTGATTTTAGTCCTTCGAAGTCTGAAGCGGATAGACTTTAGCAAAAACAGCTCTCTCGCCGTTATATCTTTAGCCGCCTCACAGACAACAACGCTCGCATATTGTTGACATACAGCTTCGAAATTGCCCGGAAGAAGTGCTCATTGTTGGCGAACCTATTGTTACGGATCTCTCTTCTGTGAATCTGTGTAAACAGGACAATTTTAATATCATCACTCTGGACCAAGACGAAGAAACACATGAGTGAGAAAGAGTTCTTTTCGGGGGGTTTACCATCCAGTAGCTTATATAGTCAAGCACGTTCTGTTTGACTGTGTATTTCTTAATGATATTTCGTCTTTAAAAAAGTTCATCTTTCTCTCTCTTTATCCGAGTGATCATTAGGCAGAAAAAGTGGCGGACCACGAAATGACAGAATAAAAGGCGACCATCGCTCATACAGTGACCTCTGCAGCGCTCATTTGAGCTTGACTATTGCTCTTGTCATTTCCGGTCTCCACATCAGTCGCTCTTCTATTCGTTACATTTCAAATCCTTCGCCCTTCACCGGAAGGCGAAGCCATCAAAACGTCTTAGCGGCATCAGCGCCATCTGTTCAAGGCTCTTTGGCCTCACCAAGCTATTTTGACAGCGGTAACAATGCGGTTTTGTGAAAATGAAGGAAGATGTTGTATTATTTTTTTAAAAGCTTGTCGTGGAGTTAAATAAATAAAACATACGGAATGTCCTCCCGCACTTGGACTGCGGCCAGCCCGTATGCTTTGTGGGACAGCTATCAAAGTGATCGTAAAAACCAACGCCGACAATAGCTTGCAAAGAAACCTCTAGTTTTCTGACGCGAGCGTTTTTTTGTGTATGTGTGTTGCGCTTTTAAATAAGGATCGGTTGGGTGTATCGCCTGTAAGTAAAGCGTAAAAGGTCACAAGGCAAGGACGTAGTCATAGGAGTGTTCGTCAATCACAGAGGCAGTATACTAAAGCTGTTGAAAGTAGTTGAGCGACCAGCGACCATACTTTTAAGGTGCGAGTTTGATGAAATCAACTTCACGTAGCCCTCCGTAATTCATTGTCTCACCTCGCCGATAGCGTGTGCTCCGATATTGCTGTAGACGATCCGACAACCCACACAACGCCATCTCGTGTGTACCGTAACAGTGAAAAGGACTATTCCCTTTCTTTCTTTCTTTCTTTCTTTCTTTCTATCTTTCTTTCTTTCTTTCTTTCTATCTATCTATCTATCTATCTATCTATCTATCTATCTATCTATCTATCTATCTTTCTTTCTTTCTATCTTTCTTTCTATCTTTCTTTCTTTCTATCTATCTATCTATCTATCTATCTATCTATCTATCTATCTATCTATCTATCTATCTATCTATCTATCTATCTATCTATCTATCTATCTATCTATCTATCTATCTATCTATCTTTCTTTCTTTCTTTCTTTCTTTCTTTCTTTCTTTCTTTCTTTCTTTCTTTCTGTCTTTCTTTCTTTCTTTCTTTCTTTCTTTCTTTCTTTCTTCCTTCCTTCCTTCCTTCCTTCCTTCCTTCCTTCCTTCCTTTTGTTAAGGCGAAATACATAGATGCCTCATGAAACACGAAAATAGGCCAACGGCCTGCGTCGGCGTCTGCCGTCGTCGCCTTCTACACAAGTGACCTGAAAAATCATCATCACGTGAGGACGTCACAATATGACGCCATCATGATGCCAAAAATCAGCGAAGTTCGTAATATCGGTATGGCTTCGTAGTTGGAATACAGTGACGCAGCGTGAAGTGACGTCACAAAATGACGTCAGGGCATGACATTCTAAAACTTTTAGTCTGTTACAGCCTAAAAATAAAAATGAAAATACATATAGGTGTACAAGCGCCGCCCCCAAAACTGCTGCTCACCAGCCATTCATCTATGCGAGAGTCATGCGAAGTGGTTTCCGTTGCAAGCATAAGTACTTCTTTTTGCTGCTAACACTGATACTACGTGCGATTATGAATAAATGATCTACGTCATTACATGGAACACTGTGTTTAACAGGGAGTGACGTGAAAATCTGTGCGGAATTGGTGTAGGAAGTCATCGTTTTTCAACCGAAAACTAACGGCACCATGTCTTCATAAGAAAACCACCAGTCAAAAATGCGCGAACGACACCTCGCGTCACACAAATGAACAAAGGCCAGTCACTCTATAGAACAGGTGTGGTTGTAGGTGGAGCTCACATTTATTCTTAGGTTGTTAATGGTTATAGTCAGAGCTGGCTGATTTAGAAAGTAGTGCGAAACCAGGTGAGCTGTCTCAGGTGCTTTTATTTTATTTTTTATTTTCCTATTCTATGTGATAGTGGTTACGGCCACCAGTGTCGGCGGCGGACAACTACACGGTGCCGCACACGATCCTTGTTGCAATCTCATAACAGCTTTCGCTTTAAAAAAGCAATGGACAGATGAAGCCCATCGATCACAAGAACTCCGAGCATTTCGTACGGAAAACTGCCTTTCTAACGCGCAGAAGACGGCACATAGAATGAAAAAGAAGTGACGCTTGGTCTAGTGCAGTTCACCATTTCTGCCATTTTATCCTTTAACACCTCTCCTTCTCTGTGCCATACAACTGCAGCACACATTTTTGACAAAATTCCTGATGTGACTGCCTCTCTTTATTTTATTGGTATCCGCTTTGTTTGTTAGCGAGTTTATATATTAATTTTTCTTCTACAGTTGGTATATATACGGTGCGATGTCGTGTGTACGACTGCATTTCTGTGCTCAGCTGATGTCGAAGTTGAGGGTGATATTTTATTTCGTGCTTCTCATCTTGGACGTCGCAGCAGCACATGCCCTCACATATACGTCACTCCAGTACACTGACGCACTTGCGTTGCCACTTGTTCCGAATCGGTCGATAACCATTTGCAGCCAGCCCTGTGATTCGGTTATTGTTTTCACTCGAGTTTTCTGACGATTTCTCGTACGCGTTCGTTGTGTTCTTGTTTTGCCGACGTAGGACGGTTTCGGAGAAGGTTTGCAGTGGAAGAATAGCGCAAGCAATACTTCTGTTTGAACCATAAGCTTAGTTTTCCTATTAAACGAAGCGACAAGAGTTCTACAAAAGGAGAAAATGAAAGGCGGATGCCACGTAGTAAATGCACTGCACAGTGCTCAACAAATTCAGCGCGAAAGCAGAAAAAACAAAACAAAACTACACCAAACTACACTGACTGAAGAGAAGCGCAAGAGCAGTGGGCATGCTAGTAAAATAGTTTGTTTTTAGCCCGAAACCGCTGTAGGGTGAGCAATGAAACGTGTAAAGTATTTTCAGAGTAGGTAGAGTGTAGATGCAACTTCGTCTGTGTTGTTCGTTTACTGTATTAAGGCACAATGCTTGCCTAATGATGATCACGTGATGTCAACTGCTATCATTAGGATGACAAACAAACTAGAAGCAACCACAAAATTCATAACTAATACAGGGTGACTACTACTGCGCGGATCATAATCAATAGAAAAAACAACCAAGTTACCCGTATAACAAGCAT
This sequence comes from Rhipicephalus microplus, assembly GCF_043290135.1. Classification (NCBI taxonomy): domain Eukaryota; kingdom Metazoa; phylum Arthropoda; class Arachnida; order Ixodida; family Ixodidae; genus Rhipicephalus; species Rhipicephalus microplus. The sequence continues at coordinate 39,256,173 of NC_134703.1, forward strand.
AAACTGTGCTAAATCTAGGTGACCGCTCACACAGTAGTCGTTTTACACACAGTACAGTATGATGTTGCACAGTAGTCGTGTGATGAAGACCGAGTCCAGAACTACCGAGAGGCTTCGCGGCCGAGTGTCTGTCACTGACGCAGAGTTTGCTAAATATAGAAACAAAACACGGCGGTTTTTGAGCCCAATGTAACATATGTGTGCGGGTATCGTATACTTAGCCATAATAGGAGCGCATACAAAAGGTGCAGGGTATAGAGTTGAGGTAGAGAAATAAGAAGCAATGCAAGAGGGTACCCGTGCTCCATTCATCACTTTTGTCATGCTCGACATCCCGTTGTCTCACTACTGCTGGGCTTCACTCTCCGTGGGTGTGCACTGAAATCGAATTTCATTCCGCGTTCGTCGCACGCTGTTACGAATCCCCGCATGGCCCTCCACATCGTGTTCGACGTTTATTTACAAATTCTATCATCCGTCGTTTTTTTTTTTCACGTTCGCGCTGCATAGCTATGTAATCTCGAAAACGTCGGTGACTCGTCACCGTTGGGATTCCCAGAAATATACGAAAAAAAAAAGAACTAGCGATGCCTTCGGTGACGGAAACTAAAAGAGCAGACTTCATCGCAAAAAACCTTGTGGCCTCAGTATATTCCGTAAACTGTTTTTTTTTTGAAGTCCTAATGATGTTACGAACGAAAAGAAAGTGAATACAATGAATTGAAAGGAGGACTTGAAATCAAGTAAGGAAGTTTCGGCACAGGCGGTAGGAAGCCTGGGACAGTGAGAGACGCTCGCACGTGAAAGGGCAATGCGCGTTGGCCTTTTTTTAACGAGTTCCGCGCTAGCTGTCGGATTTCCCAAGGGTCCCAGGGAGAAACACAACACTCTGAACAATATGTAAAAAAGGAGGAGGGGGAAGGTTGCTGGAGCTAGAAAAGGGGAAAGATAAAGGGAAGTCAGGGAGGTTCACCAGAGGAATACTCTTGTTTGCTACCCTGTATACTTGGGAAGGAAGCGGCTGGACAAGCGGGGAAAAAAAAACATACGGCGCCCAATATTCATCCCCCTAAGGTGACTGGGAGGCGAAAACCATTCTCTTCTTCTTTTCAGTGGACTGAGTGATCTCTTATCACCAGCCATGCTTTCGAAAGCTTCCTGCGCCTAATGGGGTCTTGCACTGCTTCCAGGAATGTTGGAATTTAAAGCATTCTGCTTCTCACTCTTGGTGTTTCCACAATGGGGCCGCGTTTGACCAAAGCGAAGACGTCATGTGATGACGTAATATAATGTAACGCTAAGTGAAGTCACACGGACGTCCTTTTTACGTCACAAATCAACGTACAATTAAACGCCCACCGTAGGGTGCTCCATGCCGGCCACCCCCTGGTTATCAATGCTCGAATACGTGTTAAGATGAACGAACAGGGTCTAAAATAATGTAAATACAAGAATCATCAAGAAGTAGTTGCAATAATTAACATATTGTCACTAGAACGTCGGAAACATGGCACTCTCTGTGGTGGGGCGCAAGAGGCGGTGCCACCTCGTCGCCGAGCCAGCGTATGCCTATCCCAATGTACCGCTTGTACGTCAGTACTGCGCCGGCGCGGTGGTGTATCGTTACATGACTATATCTGATGGGGAGAACAACCTGACGGAACTTCCTGCCGACGATGCGCATCTCAGCTTCCGTAACATACAGCAAGTTAAAAAAAGCGCAGGAAAAAGCTGTGCGCATGCCGCAAGCAGTGTTTGTAATCCTGCCTGACATGATTCTTCTCATGCCGGCAAAACGCCACGGTCATTCTTGGAAACTCTGTATGCTTACCTTAATCGTTGACATCATTGAAGTTTTGCCTAACGTAGCAGTGGGAACTCTATGAACGGGAATCGCTGTGCGGTGCACTCCTTTGGGTTTCAGACTAGTCAATCTGCCACATGTTTTTTTTTTCACCTCCTTTCACGTTTTTAATTTCTTTGGTTAGCCTGCCTATTCATTATACGTCTTTCCGTTTTTTTTAACTAATGATAACAAATCACATGCGAGAAAGTATTAACTCCCCAAAAGTTCCGTTGTGTGTAGCTAAATCAAGCTTTTTCATCAGCCAATATGTTTTAAACCTACCCCAGTGTCTTTACGGAGTCACTCTATCACCATTTTTCCATATGCAGAAACCTTTCGCTATACTCTTGCCACCGGTTAAACCACAAGAGATTTTTCTTTAGCTTATTTAATCCTATCGCTCCCGGTCAGAGCAGCTCAATCGTTCGAAGTGCAAACGCCGTGCAGTAAACACGGCTATATATGCGAAACAAACTCCAAGCAGGGAACCGTGGGACCAAGATGGAAGAAGTTATGACTGAGGCAATAAAAAAACACAACAATAAAAGCGATCAAGAACAGCGTCGGACGGCCAAGCTTTATTCTCCCCGTGCGCTAAAGCCATATTCCGTCCGGCGGCCCCTTCGTCGTAACGTCATTTTTCTCGCCGAGTCCGAGAGGCGTTACGCTTGAGATCTCGTGGAATGAAATCTTGTTGCCTCCCGAACGGTTCCGCCCGGACTGCTTCCATTTTTCTTTCGTTTCTTTTTTTTTCTTTTTCGTGCTCGCACCTACCTTATCTTTCTCTCCCATTTGTGGCTCCCGATTTCGACGCGCTGTTCGTCTCTTGCTCTTAGGGGCGAGCCGAATTCGTCGCCGTGTTCCGTTCACGCCTCGAAGAACCTTTTCTTCCCGAAAGTCCCGAGCTATGAGCCCTGGGGTCCTCCGCTACTTTTCTTGTCGGGTTTAAAGAAGCTTCCTATGACTATTTGCGTTCATTAGATCTTTTTTTTTGTATAGAATCAAGCGATCCTGGAATCTTCTAAATAAGCTTATCTTACGTCGGAAGATGCGACCTTGACGCGGAACACGAGGAAAATGTGGAGTAAGGATAACTTTCTCTGCAAGAAAGTTGAAGTTATTATTCATCTTTCAAACAGCCTATGCAGAGTGAATAAAACTACCGAAACGAGTATTTGCTTTCTTTCAAAACCAAGAGTACGTCAGAATGAGTCGAAACAACGAAAAGTGCCCGTGATTCAATATTCTGGTTATAAAAGTTAGTTATCGTGAAATAAAACATTCTCGCACAACAGGCTTCGTTGTTAAAAGAACGATGAAACAATGAATAGGACAACCGCTGAATGCTTGAAGCGATAGTCAACTAATTTTCTATTAAGTGCTGGGCAAAAACAAAAACCAAGAATAAACTCGTGAGTTAATCAGGGGAACTGACGCAAACAAGCACAATACTACACTGGCAAAATTGCACGCCAGGTATTCGACACATGGCTGGGAAGGTAGTCACTCGCCGAGCTAGTGACATCACCTCACCGAATTCATTTCCGGGGTGTCGGTATAAAAAAGACACAGCGCAGTAGGTAAAAGTGGCGGACAAAACGAGGTAGGATAAGGGTGACTGATCAGACAGTGTGTTTATGCTATAAAACTGTCGCGAAAAAATGTTTTCTTCAGGAAGCAAAGGGGCGTTAGATAGAGAAGAGGGCTCTTAGATAGATACAAAAAGGCTTCAAATACAGGATAAATATTTTGGTGTTTCCCCGGGTTACACTAAGTCTTGCCTTCCCCTACCTTCGTTTCTCTCTCTCTTGAAGAAGAAAGGTGGTGTGACAGAACGCGCACTGTCACGTCTATTGCTAACGTACTGTTGACGTAGTGCTATTCGAATACTGCCTCATACAAACTTGATCGCCGACCGAGAATTGAAATTGCCACCAAAGCATGGATTATAATCAATTAGACTAGACGCCTATGAATACGTAATACTTGTATGCATGTGTGACGCTGGAGAGCCACTGTTCTGTCCGTATGTGGCAGGCAGGCCTAAAATTATTTACTCTTTTCGCAAAGATAGCGTGAATTTCACCCATGCACCATTCACTAGGCAGGAGTCGTTGATTCACTAATACGAAGTCATTAAATGCGTAGACTGGAACCCAGTTTTTGTGACGACTCTATAGCGCTTGCCCCACAAAGCGATGGAAGATGCGATAAAGACGATATTAAAGCAAGCTCGAGGTAGCGTCCCTCCTATACCATTCCGAATGTTTCTTTACGCCAGCAGTATTTTACACTTCACTCCATTGCAACAGATAGAGCAAAGTGTGGAATGAAGACTATCTACATTGTCTGATGCGTGACTACCATTCATTATCGTGTGTGCAGGTGTGACCAGCACAAAGCATGGGAACTCTCTGAGCTGGGAAATCGCAACACCTAAGAAACCTGTCGTAGGACATCTGACGTGTTTTTGAAGCTTAGAGTCTTGAAACGACCACACTTCAGAGGTTTCGTGAAAATCTTTGTATTTATTTTTATTTAGAGAATGGAATAGTCATGATATTGTATAAGCCGTGGAACATAAAAAAAAAAATTACCGCTGCGTGCCCTAATTCGCGCTAGGTAGGGTCACTGTAGAGCTAATGGGCACGTTTACGGTTCTCTTGTTGACCCTCTGTACCGAGTGCTTGAGTAGTCATTTCACGCACACCGGTTCATGGTGATGGTAATTTTCTATCTAGTTCCACTGTACTGCCATCGGCCATACCATGATGAATGCGCTGGTTCTCGTCCGCTGTTTTATGCAGCCCGCATTCGAAATAGCCGTGGACTGAGTAGGTCACTTTGTTACGTTTACCAATTTTCAGATCGGTTTTGTAGCGTCAGGCAGCCAGGGAAATCAGGTGGTGGTGGAGGGTGGTGGTGGTGGTGTTGCAGCAGGCGGGGTTAGCCTGGCCTGCATGGCCGGCAATTGTTCCGCCTGAGCATCTCCTGAACTTGGAAAATGTCACCACGTGTCAGACAGCCCAGTGTCTCGCAGGAAGACCAACAAAGTTCGTTGCACGTTCCTCCTAGTTGCCGCGGGTCCTTCAGGAAAGATGATGTCAACAACTGTCCGGTGCCTATGACAGCCTTTTCGCAAAGTGCGGATCATCGCTGCTCTTTGCGCATCAAACTGTGGGCAAAGCCAGGGAAATCCCAAACTTAGCCACATGGCATTTTGTTAGAGCATTAGTACGTTTGTTTTACTCCCGTTCGAGGTTTTATATGTATGTAGTCGGCGCCCAACCACTGTACATGTACACACTATAATTTTCTGTAGCAGTTCAAAATGACTATGAATCTCCTGTGCTTGAGCGTGTGCGCGTTTTTTTTTAACCATTCCTGTTTTCTTTTTCTCTCCTTACCTTTCTACCCCGTTTCCCTTTCCCCAGCGCAATATATCAAACGACATTCTTTTTTTTTTCTGGTTGACCCCTCTGTCTTTCACACAGCCTTATTCTCTCTCTCTGTGATAGTCAAAGTTCCCGCACAAGGGTCACCTCTCGCACGCGCGTTACTACAATCAATAGACAGCGTTCGATAACACATCGTTCTTTGTTACAAGTAACAAGATCAGGCTACCTTAAACGTGTAAGGGTCTCACATTTCCCGACAAATGCAAGTGAAAAGTCGTATAATTAGGCCACTTTTTCTACTGCGAGCCATGTTTAGTCCGATTATGCTATTGCAGTAAGTCATTTAGGTTTCGTTTTATCCGGCGTAAGGTAACGCGGGTATATTGTCGCCTCTACTCATCTCTCCCTCTCTCTGTCTTTATCTACAGACACAATTTCAAATAACACTCCGCTTGGCCTCTGCACAGTCCTTTTCACTTCCAGGTAAAGTTATCCGCGATCAACGACATGGCGCGCTCGCTGTAAAAACTTTGAAACCCTATCCTGCTTAGAGTACGATAAGCTTCTGCATGCGAAGGCTTATGCGGCAGCGTGGCAACCACATTGTTGTGAGCTCACAGTTCCGCGTAGAAAGTACGGGCCTGAATACGTTTGCTTCCAGGAGCTGACTATTTGGAATTCGCTTTCGACGCACCTATTGTCATTCTTTTCAGCAAAGTGAAAAGAAGCTTTGAAAGCTCAGTCGACCTGAGTTGAAGCTGGCTGCTCGTAAACTTCGCAGAGTGACTAAATGCAAGCCACTACCCTTTTTCGCAGCATTCGCAGTGCGCGGCAGCAAAACTTTTACTCGGGTGTTTGTCTCGGTATTCTGATATGAAAGCAACGAATTGTGGCACGGGAAAACGCAACGACGTTGCTATCAGGTTGCAGCTCCGGCGCCTACATCTGCTTCCTGTAGGTTCTATGAACGTGCATTTTTTTGAAAAATGAAATGAGAAACTCTGCAGATCCCACGTGCCTTGGGAATCAATGTTGTGCGAAGCATGCGGAGAACGTGACTGTGGTGTGATTTTTTTTTTTTTTTTGAGCGAAATGTTACGAAATGACACTAAAGATATGTGTCAATGTTATACACACAAATACGTGTTAAACAGCCGCATGTTTACTGTTGCGTAACGATGCCAACAATAACATGGGTATTAGCAACACGACATGCGGTAAACTGACATGTAGCGCTTGTGCTAGCGATGATGGCAGGCCTGGACACTGCTAGATTAATGAGCTTCAGTGAATGGCGTTTCACTGCGATTGTCGTTCCCCAGACGTGACGGCTGTGTGATAGGAGTACGTATGTACTGCTTATAAGGTCGGATAGCCATACCTGCATTGACAATCGACGTTTCACGAACATTACAGACTACCTGAAAACCAGTTTCGAAACCAGTCATGGCTCTGTGGTGGAATTCTTGATTAGCACGTAGAATACAGGGGTGGGATTCCTGCTGGGATCGTGATATTTATTGTATGCGTTTGTTGGCTGAACACTACCGATGCCAGCTTTTAGGGGAGAAGCTCCTTGAGGCTGACATATTCGTCGTCCATCAAGCCCGAGAAAACCCGAATTAAAACTCAACACGTGAACAACAAAAAATGATAATATATGTGTAAATAACCGATTTTATGTGCACTCAACTACATGACAACATAATGCATGATCATCTGCATCGTTGGTCTGTATGTCCGTCTGTCCATGCGTCTGGTCTATCTGTCTGTCTGTCCATCCGTGCGTCCGTACGTGAGTGTCCTACAGTTCGTGCATACGTCCACCTATCCGTCTATTCGTCCTTCCACGCGTTCGTCCGTCTATCTGTCGATCTTTTAAGCTCTGTGGTACTTGGTTGCCACGCGGAATGCTGGCGTTCGATTTCTGCTGAGACCTTGAGATTTTTTCTTTGCATTCGTCAGATCAACGCGGCCGACGTCAGTTTTTTGTTAACGCTAACGCGTTAAAGTAATACATGTTTGAACTCGCTGTTCCTTGGTTGATACAAACTGTGAATCACCTGTGGCACATACGCGCATATCAATGGCACATACCCGCCCGTGGGTACGTGACCTTTTCTGGCCAAAAGTGTTCGACGACGTACGCGACAGGATTTTGACGATATTCATGTTATGACCAGTGAGTCGCATTAGTGAAACCATTGTATACCCTCCCATACTAATTTTGATTTATTCCAGCTTAAAGGGGGGATAACGAGAGCACTCAGGCGTAAGCGGATAGATATATAGATACCAAATGCTTGCACCAGGAAAAGAAATGCTGTGCATTTAATATTTGCGGCCATCCTGCTGATACATCATATATATATATATATATATATATATATATATATATATATATATATATATATATATATATATATATATATATATATATATATATATATATATATATATATATATATATATATATATATATATATATATATATATATATATATATATATATCATAGAGAGAGAAAAATGTGATGCGGGAAGGCCGGGAGGTTAACCTGAAAAGAAGTATAATACATGTCATACGTTTCTGTATGTGAGATACTTATGAGAATATATGACAAATAGGTATATGGACAGCACAAGCACTCTGTATGAATTTATTATGAAAACAAACGCAATAATTTGAACGGTATACAAAGTGTTTAGTAAGGCAGCTTTTCAGAAACGTAACGCATAGAGTTTGGTATTTTCCAATCATTTGTTCAATGTACGTATTGAAATGATAAAGTGGGAATGATAAAGGTATGCGTCATGGAAGTCACAGCGGACGAAAGTTTGATATCTCCGGTGAAGCAATGCCCATTTAGTGATATTAAGTAACAGAATAAAATTTTGTGATTTTATATGATTGGTTAAACTTAGATAATATTTTTACTCTAATAGAACTCCATTCTGTTGATATTTAGTTAGCCGATGAAAGCTTTAAATACCAGGGGCCTAACCTAACCTCGTTAAAGTTTTGTCCTCCTTTTCGCAGATATTTCTGATTCTCGGCAACCTTGATGGCACTACGAATACGTGTTACACTAGCGCTATAAGCACATTTTTACAATATTAATCTAATAAAACCTCATTTCACGTAATGCACATTTATAGTCCACAATTTAGCATGTCACTATTGTGATCCAGAAGCACGCATATGTAAGGGCAATATCTACATTGTTGTTCCTTGCTATTAGAAAAACAAAGAACAGAAACGAAATGAGCAAACTCATCTAATAACTATAACATCTCTCTCAGAAGGCTGTTTCCAGACACCGGATTACCGAAATAAGGGGGCGAAAGAGAAAGGCCCGCCTACGTCGTTATTCGGTTATACGCGTAGTAGAGAAGCACTATTACGATTCACGGTAAGCCTGCTTGGAGAGACGCACTTCGTGGAATACAGCTCCTGTGTTGGAGGAATTAACCCCGTTATGAAAACTTTATGGATAATTAGCCGCATTAGCAGCAATGGTTACGCGAATACCGCAGTTTTTTTTAATCCTCCTACAGAGCCAAAAAGATTACCCAACATCCCACTTGAAATGAGTTCAACGGGATATTCAGCTTCTGTTAGGAGGCAATTTCGAAAATTTATGATCCAAACCTTCCCGGTTGCGGAAACAATAAACATAAGAAAAAACCTTTTATTTTCTCGTTCCTGTACATTGTCTCCTGTTTATTTTTTCTCTTCTAATTACTTCAAACCTATTCATGCATTTGCATGGGTTATTTATATTTCATTCATTAAAGCTGCGTACTTTATCGTTGACAATTTTTTCCCCTTTGGATTCTTTCTCGCTTAGAAACTTGCAGTGTGCTGTGCTACATTTAATCATTGCTGGTTTAGCTTTTATTTTTAATTCTTATTTGGTTTCTATGGAACTCAAATGTTATCTAGGAAATAACATTGAACACCAATGAATAAATTTCATTTGAATGAACAGGCATAATGGCTTCTTCAAACAATTCTTTTCGCAGTATCAGCAAAGGACATTTAGCTCCATGCCTCTAACTAAAGAAACGTAATGCGATGCTATTACTCTTGCTTTCGGTTGTTTTATTTTTTTAAGGACTATGTTTGCTCTATGCTCAACGTGACGAATAAAAAACTGCCACATTGGGACTACTGAAGTACTCTGGTATACAATGCCGTCTATACTTTGCGCCAAGTATGGTTGACATCACTGATTTATCTGATACCAATAACACAAATTCTCCCGTGAAGTTATCGTCCACACATAAAAGGTAAGGACTGTGCACTGACCCGACGTTTCGGGGCCTATTTGGTCCCTTCTTTAGGGGTGACTGCTTGGTCGTCTTTGAAGCTCGCGATTTTTCTTGGTGGTGTCACCCTCTCCATAGTCCTTCTTTCCCCCGTTGTGGTTGCTGCGGTGTTTTCTCAAGTGGTTCTGTAGACCATGCATGTATACACTGGGTAAGGTTCCAGTTGAGCGGTTATTATTTCCAGGACTTGCTTGTATGTGCCGGGACTCTAAAAACTGTATTTTTGTGATGTCAGTGTACTTGAATAATTGGTAAGTTGAGCGCACACAAGGAAATCAAAACATTAACAAAAGTACTAAAGTGAGCATGCATCGCAACTCGGACACAATTGGACGAATAAGAATGCTTTTCTAAACCATAAAAAGAAAACAAAGTGAATCATGTGATGGAAATAGCATTCATTTGGGAAGAATAGATAAACAATGCATATTAACATGTACTTAAGTTTTGTGAAACAATTACACCATCTCCGCGAAAGGAACTATGGGGTGATGCGGAGCATCGCGGTTGCGCAGCACAAGCAGTCGTTTTTAAAGACGCCTGCCTGCCTGCCTGCCTGCCTGCCTGCCTGCCTGCCTGCCTGCCTGCCTGCCTGCCTCCGTCCGTCCGTCCGTCCGTCCGCCCGTCCGTTCGTCTGTCTGTCTGTCTGTCTGTCTGTCTGTCTGTCTGTCTGTCTGTCTGTCTGTCTGTCTGTCTGTCTGTCTGTCTGTCTGTCTGTCTGTCTGTCTGTCTGTCTGTCTGTCTGTCTGTCTGTCTGTCTGTCTGTCTGTCTGTACACTCTTAACGGCATAAGGTACTTGAAACGACCGGCCCCATCTGCAGCGCTCATCAATGTTGCTCAAAGTTGAGCGTTGATGCTTGCGTAATTATCAATTAAAAAGCAACCATTGCGCATGTCTGGGGCACATAGCAATATTCTGCATGTGCGTCTTTTATTGAAAAAGCATACTTAAGTAATTTTAAGGACCGTGGCGCTTATCACATTGCGCTGATCATGCAACGCTTCGTCAGCGCAGTCAGCGCAATATTAATACATCTGATCATCTTGATGCATACATCTGGTACACCTTGGTAAGCGCAATATGAATACATCTGATTGAGTATTTGGAAAACATGTGCTGCACGATGCAGTCATTCTCAATGAGGTCCATCCATCCGACTGTTCGTCTGTCCGTCCTTCTGACTGTCTAACTGTAACTCACACTAGTGGCACCTGCCGAGTGATTCATACAAGTAGGTGGTTACAAACCGGTAACAAAAGACATGCATAGACAGACCCCACGGGTTTAGGAGTTTCGCCCCTAAAAGTTAGGCGCGCAGACAACATAGACAAACGAAAGCAATTTGACCACACAAACACAGACTATCAAAGTTGCAAAGAATCTATATTTTTGAATTTCTGCTGACTTTCTGCCCACTATAACTTCATTTCCAGTATTGCCGCTGGGGAAAGGAAGGAATAGCCACAGAAAAAAAATTATGGCCGCTTCACAATATACCTCAAGAAAGACAGCAGGTGGGAAGCTTTCCTTCTTTCTGTTTATTTTTCAACATTTTTTTTCTCTTCTTGCTCGCAAGATGCAACAGGTTTCCTTTTAAATACAATGATGAAGATGCAATAACAGGGTAGCCACGCCACATTCAAATCTAGAAAATGGTGCATTCTTCTTAAGACTGCTCTTTTACAAAATTGTGGGATCCTTAAGCTTCGCCTTCAGAAGTTGAACACAATATCAATATGCTGTCCCCAAATCTCAATCCTCACTTGGACCCGGATATTTTTATTGATCACTTTATTTGCATATTTTTTATTTTTTGGTCACGGACAAGATGATCATTTTGCGATGAAGCAACGACGCTTACACCGGAATTGCTGCGAAGCAATTTCTTTAACGCTCTCAAGTTAAAACTTGAATATAACAGGTGTCCAATTCATGATAGCCAGTTATGCACCATATTTTTCCCCACAACTAGCGTGGACCTTGGAATTTAATACGAATTACGAATTACAGCCATCACGCTAATTCACTATACTTTCATACAAGCTCATTCGAAACCACCGACGCAAAAGTTCTAGCTCTGATTTTTTTAATGGGTTGGCTGTTATTGAAAAAGGCAAGCACCCTAGCTTTTTAAACATTTAATTATTCCCTAAATAATTCATGGTTCACTTCATGTCGAATACAACCGTTCTTTTTCCTTCTTTTCGAGCAGCCGCATAAGCTCCACAACAAGTGCATCTCAAGTGTACGTACAAGCTGCGAAGCTCGGACCTCTGCGCAATGTCACGTACGGGCTCTCATCAAACGATAAAAAGCACGAAATGAGTTAACGTAGTCTCAAATTGCTTAATGGGCCCAATTACCGAAACGCAATGCAAAAGCTAAGGGTCTTCGCTTCGAGGGGGAACTCGAGTATGGGCTTCATTAGACGTCCAATTAGAGACCTCTTCGTACAACCGTTCTCCAATCGGCTTCTCCTGGTGGACCCGGGCTTCCTCTTCTCGAATTTCAAGTTACGTGTTCCGTTAACCGATCACTCGATGAGGAAGTGTACACACAAGTTCTTCAGTTGGCCCACTTCCGCCTGTTAAGAGGCGAATTTTTTTGCAATCTTCTATCATCTCCTTCATCGCCCACGGGAAATGAAATGCGGAAAGTCCAAGAAGACACTCGCGCAGTCTTCGTCTGTATGCCCAGCGCGTTTGACATTTAAAAAATGACTTATAAGGCTGAGTCAATCTTTGAATTCTGGCTGAGAAACAAAGGAGGCACCTAATAATGTTGTGCATGTTTGGTTGTAGGTAAGCTTGTGTCGAAGAAACTGCAACCGCCACAGCCGTCAGCCAGTCAGACATCCGGCTCGTAATAGTTTTGCACTGTTTTCCTTAACACCCTTTATAAAGACGAAAGCCGTGAATGTATGATCAAACGCGAAAGGTGGCTATTGGTGGCACCGGTGGTGTCAACGCAAGTAATGAAAAAATTATCTCGTGATGACGTGACCATAGGATTCCCCCGTAACGCATCAGTTGCTTTACTATGACGTGACATAACGTGACGTCTCATGCTGACGTTATCACATGTCATCATCGCTTGGTCAAAGGTAGGCTGATCTCTGAGGCACACGAGGTGACGCATACAGCTAGACGAAGATGGTTTAGAACTGATTTCTCTTGTATCCAGAGCTACAGTGATACCTAACATCGGTGTGACACTTGCGACAACAGGGTGAGGAAGCTAATTCGAGATGAGATATATGCGGCAATTTTTTCTTTATAAAATGTGGTTGAATAATCCTTTGAAATGATCGGTCGCCCCGGGATTTCGCAGCTTATCTGTGCTTTGCAGCATCAAGCTGAACAAATATAAGTAGCGTAACTGGACCAGAGGCGAAAATCGAATGTGAAAGGGGGAGGGCGAAAGTGTCGAATCTCCACACTCGTCCGACAACAGTTAGAGCCACCCATACAAGTCGTCAATGGCTCCAACAAAATGCATAGGAAGGAAGGAAAATAGAGGGAAAAGAAAGGCAAGGAGGTTAACCAGCCTATAGGCAGCCGGTTTGCTACCCTGCGCATGGGAGAGGGATGGGGGAGATGAAAGAGAGCAGAGAGGGAAGATAGAAACAGCACATCCGGAAGCACATGCGCGCACACTCAGTCATAGTCCAGTCTTGTCTTTCGCGGTGTGTGACATTGCTGTTACAGTCGCTTGTTCAAATCGGTGTCGCGTAGGAATTTCAACAGAGCTTTCGTCGCCTTCTGTTGCAGTGTCTTCCCTCGGGCACTTGACAGAATAGTGTCCACAGACATTTGGCTGTTGTCGATGCACACAAAAGCAGACGCCAGTGACTGTCTCTGGATTTCATACAATGGACAGTCACACAGGATCTGGTGTAGCGTCTCTTCGCAACGATAGGCATCGCAGAGAGCGCTGTCAGCCATTCCTATGACAAATGAATAAGATTTTGTAAATGCCACTCCTAGCCATAAGTGATGAAGTAGGGTGGCTTCTCTTCGGTCGAGTCCAGTGGGCATGCGGAAAGCCATCAAAGAGGACAGGTGGTGTTGACGATTCGTATCGATGCTTGGTGGGCACCATAGTGAAAACGTGATTTCACGCGCAAGTCGTCGAAGATTACTGGCAGCATCAGTCCTCGAAAGTGGTATGGCTTCTTCTCGTGTTCCTTCAAGGGCTGCCCGCGCGGCAGTATCGGCGTGTTCGTTCCCTATGATGCCGCAATGACTTGGCAGCCTTTGAAGCGTCACATGATGCCCTTTCTCGAGTAAAGTGTGGAGAAGGCATCGAATTTCGAAAACAAGCTGTTCGTACGGGCCGCGACGCAGTGCTGAGAGCACAGATTGTAGGGCAGCCCTTGAGTCGCTGAAAATCGACCATTGTTGCGGTGGTTCCCGATTGACCACACAAAGTGCAGCGCACAAAGCAGCTAGTTCCGCTGCTGTAGAAGCCGTGGAGTGGTCAGTCCTAAAGCTGATGGTAACACCTCTTGCTGGGATAACTACTGCCCCTGACGAACACTGGTGGTTCGTGGAACCATCGGTGTACACATGTATGCTGTCTGAATATTTCTCGTGCAAAAGAAGAAGAGACAGTTGTTTCAGCACGGGCGACGAAAACTCAGATTTCCTCCGGATCCCTGGTACACTAAGATGCACTGTGGGTCGAATAAGACACCAAGGTGGTATGGATGGTTTAGATGCATGAGTGAAGCCCGAGGGAAGTTTATTGTTGTATTTCACGATAATTTTGGCGAACGATGCTTGGCGCTTCTCTGAAGGCAACAGTGCAAGGTGATGGCCAGGGGCACGTGCGAAGTGTCGGATGTGCGTTCTCAGGACTTCTACAACAATGTGAGCTTGTATCGGATAGTCACCAGCAATTGCAATTGTTGCATCTGTTGACGTACATCTGGGCAGACCGAGGCACACTCTCAGCGCTTGGGCTTGTACTGCCTGTAAAACACGAACATTGGTCTTGCAGGTATTGCTAAGCACGGGCAAGCTATATCTGAGGAAACCGAGAAACAGGGCCCTGTCGAGCTCCATCATTGCGTCTACTGACATCCCCCACGTCTTTCCTGCCAGGAACTTGAACAGTTGAGAAATAGCGGTCAGGCGCTTCTTCATATAGGTCACATGCGGACTCCAACAGAGGTCCCTATCAATAATGATGCCCAGAAACCGGTGGCTTTTGGCGTAAGAAATCGGTCGCCCGCAGATTGAGATGACATAAGGGGTCATTGCTTTGCGAGTGAAAGCCACCAGCGCGCATTTTTCTGGTGATATGCTGAGACCTTGTTTGAACAAGTAGTTGGCAATCATTGTTGCTGCTTTTTGAAGCCGGGAACGTATCTGAGGACGTGTGACTGCCGATGTCCAGACGCATATGTCGTCTGCGTATATTGAGATTTTAATGGTGCTTGGCAAGTATTCAGCAAGGCCAATCAGTGCAAGATTGAATAGCGTCGGGCTAAGAACTCCGCCTTGAGGAACACCCCTGGAAGTATAGCGTCGCGTAGTTGGGCCATCTTCTGTTAACACAAAGAATTATCTTGCAGCCAGGTAACTCGAAATCCACCGAAAGACTCGACCACCAAGGCCAACCACCGCAAGAGCACCCAAAATGGCTTCATGTAGTACATTATCATAAGCGCCTTTCACATCTAGAAACAAAGCTGCAGATAGTCGCTTACGGGATCTTTCGTGCTGAACGTACGAAACTAGATCAACGACATTGTCAATAGAAGAGCGGTCGCGTCGGAAACCAGCCATTGAATTCGGATAAATCTTGTAGTATTCAAGATACCACTCCAGGCGGCCTAGTATCATCCGTTCCATTATCTTCTACAAAATGCATAACTTTGGAAAGTTCTACCCACCTCCAAGGAATCTGCAACTATTTGTGCAACCTATACCATTTGAAGTCAAAAGCCTGCTACGCGCATATTTGCGTTTGTTACTGTACTTGCTATTATGAGCTAAACTTCTTCATGTACTCCTTTAGAACTTTGTCATAAACTAAGTTCGATGACTAAGCCCCACCAAATTGGTCCTCGATTGAGAACTTGCTAGTAAGAATTCCTATCGTAACGCACACATGCGAAGCGCAGCGTGAAGCTTATTGAAAGGAATTGAGTTAATTAGCGGTTGATTGCTTTGCGTGCTCCAGCGTCGTTCTCACAAATGCACGGTATTCCATCTGAACAAGCCCAATGGCGGCCTTCGCACTTTCACTAAACCTGAGGGAGCAGATTTGATTCATTAAGGCGCAAACTTTAGACGCTTCGTCAAACGCGAAAAGTGACCGCCAACATCCACACGAGTGATGAAAAAAAACAACATCACGTCCCCCCCTAACGTCACCATGACGTCACAGAACCTCACGTTATCACATCGAATCATCGCTTGGTGAAATGGGGTAAAATATCGGAGACATCGGAAAGGTATTTTGGGGGCAGAAATCTCTCCAGAAGGAAGGGGAGCGTGGGGGGATCAATACAACCGATCAGGAAGAAAAAATCAAGACGTCTTTCGACTTCGAGGCACATCGAAAGCGCAAGCTTTCTCATTCGTAGCAATAAAAGAACAAGAATTTAATCGTACTATTCACATCGCTGACGAGGCTCCCTAGCTACAGCATGGTGTTTCTGTGTTGACAGCGTCGGTTCAGTGCGTAGCAAGATATACAACCGACCTGTCAAGAAATCGAGCCTCTGTTTATCCCCCAAACCGTTTTGGAACCCTTTGACGTAAATCGTTTTTGAGAAAAGGACTTACGTCAAGAGAAAAATAATTTTGAAAAGAACGAACACGTCTACTTTATTGTGAGGTTTGCTCTAGTGCAACACCGGAAACCTGCGTTTCTCCTAACGAAAATCACGTTGCAGCTAAACAAGTTGATACGCCCTGAGGACTCCAGAAATGGACTGGAGACGAAGTTTTGGAAAACACAAACACCCGTGAATAGAAGTGCAGATAAAAGGTAATGCCACCTATTGGCTTACCTGTCAAACACACGTGCTATAGAGATGGCAACGGGCGTCTGTTTGCACGCCCCCCCCCCCCCCAAAAAAAAAAAAAGACATCACTCACGACGAGTTCTTAGATACCCTCAAAGTCGCCGAAGTTCGCTAAGAAATGCTTCGCATTTATTGTATGTATAATTGTTGCACGCAAAAGACATGTCTTAAAGAGTTGCAGATGTTTATATACCCATTTGTTTGCACTTGCGCAACGATGTTAACTGGTACACGCGTATTAGCAACACCAGTAGCTGATATTGAACGCTGATGCTCGCGAAAATGCTGGCCCTGGACACTGCTATATAAATAACTTCAGCACATGGCACCTAACCCAAATTGACGTTAATTCGACGCGACAGCTTTGTCAAAGGAGTAAATATGTAATGTTTATAAAATTTGGTAGGCAGCAATGCAACAGCTATTGACGTTTCACGAAGAGTAGCGTGTAACTGAAAAGTAGTTCCAACAGCTGGCGCAGCTTTGTGGTAGAATGCTTGACTGCCGTGCCTATGTCACGTTTTTCTTAGCACTGACATTTATTCTATGCCGTCGTTGGGTCGGTGCTACTGATGTCAAGTATTGCTTAACGCTCACGCTTTAAAACTGTCCATGTGTTTTCTCGCCGTTCTTTTGCAGATGCTGTCAGTCACCTGGGGCACAAACCCTCATACCAGCGGCACATACCCACCCGTGGGTATGTGTCACTGTCTGGCGGGAAGTGTTTGGCGACGTACGTGACGGGATTGTGACATTATTCATGTCTTGACCAGGGCGTCATATATTCGTCAAACCATCTCAACCTACCATGCTAATTTTGGTTCACGCCAAATTAAAGGGGTGACCAAGAGAGTACCCAAACGTAAGCGGCTGTATAGATAGATAGACAAATATATACGCTCAGAGTCACCGAAGTTCGCTAAGAAATGCTTCGCATCTAAAAGAAACATTGCGTGACTAATTATCCGGGCAATATTCACGTGGCAAGAAGACCTTGAATACATTAGCGTTCCCGCGCTTTCAGATAAGGTAGTAAGCATGTGTTCGAACGCAAGAGGGCCACGAGGACAGTCAGTCATGCTGACCTCGCTATCACTTAGGTCACTACAATGCAACGACTCGTTAGGCAAAGTACAGCCCCGTGATTTGCACAACGGAGTGTTGGGTGTAAGGATACGTAATTAAGCAGATCCGCGCGCGGATCCATACTTGGGACCCTAATGGATGAACGGGATCGGTCTATCGCACATGTGATGGATGCAGGCTGTTGCGCATAAGCCCTTTCAGTGTCATGGTGCGGAAGATGCGTCATCGAATCCTAATTTACGCAGCAGTAGCATGTAGCAATCGTAGTACAGACACAGCTCCACTTTCACGGTGAATACGAGTGGCAAAACAGAGCAGAGTAATCTCGACACGACTTTGTCGCGGATAAGGGCTTCGTAAGGATTTGTCTCGGATTTGGAGTTTCACGGGAATGGCGTCATCACCCGAATCGGCCAACATGGGAAAGCACACATACAAGCCGTCGACGTACACTGGAACAACGAAAGTGACGGCAACGTTTGCGTTCTCTCATCTACTGCGCCATGAAGTGACAAGCTGTACAGAAACATCTTCACTACATGAAATATAAGTGAGCAAGCGGATTCTTCATATAATGAAGTTGACTGACTGATGTCCCTGTAGCGCCACCTTTCATTTTTTTTCATTAGTGTATAGTATGAGGTTAAGAATACTTGCTGTCATGTAACCTGTAGTTGTTTTTGCAACAATATATATATATATATATATATATATATATATATATATATATATATATATATATATATATATATATATATATATATATATATATATATATATATATATATATATTACAGAAACAGAAAGCTTTTGGTATGTGATTCAGTATTCAATGACACGACAATTCTGGAGGGTATGGCAATGAGATGCCTTATCGAGAAAATTGCCACAAAATTGACCAACTCTGCTAAGTCTTCAGATATTTTAACGACGATAATAAAAATTGTGGAACACCATTGTAAACATCTCCACAACTCTGCGTGCTCTGATTCACCAGTTATATTATCAAGTGAGAAGTGTTTCTGCGACACGATGCCAGGCTTGGAATTTTTAAGCGAATAAAGCAGAGTCATTCAAAACGAGAAAACGTTATTTCCTGTCAGAATAATTTCATTTGACATATATTCACTGAATTCCAAATTGGTAACACCATATGACTTTCACAGACTGAGGTACCGAAAAATATTCATCTTGTTGGCGAAGAGCTTTAAGCTATCTTGCACGCAGTGTGCAGCTTATGCTGCGTAGTTTGCTTGGTAAAGCGATACACAAATCTTGAGCTATGGAGAACGCCATTATGTTTAGTTGAATATAATTACTGCTATAATATATTCAAACTTCTATAGAATATCCAAATAAGCTCGTGTGTTAGACTACCAGAAATCTCCTTACCGGCCAAAAGAAAAAGATTAGATTACGTGATCATTAGTTCGTCTCTGTTTATACACTCTTTTTCATTAACTAAAACAAAGAATATTGAAGGATTCTGTGTTCAAAATCTTGATATCTGAATGCTTTAGCTAAATACAAAAGTTTCTTACGTACGAGATATGCAACTTTTCTTACTCGGCTTTGCTACTCAGTTTACTTTTGCTGTGCTCATACTTTTCATTCTATTAAAATAGACTTATTTTAAATTTTATAGCCTCTTTTGTGTGCCAATACCAATATTTGATTATTACTACGTCGTCCTGGGTACGCCTATTGAGTTTATGCTACCATGCATTCTTTACTGTTCATATAGCTGACACTGCAATGCGCTGTTTTAACACGAAGAAAGACGCGGAAAAGGACGCAATTAGCATACAACGTGAGCGCAGTCCTGTTGTGTACTACGTGCGTACTTTTGGTCGTTTTTCTTTGTGTTAAAACAGCTCGTGGCAGTGTCAGCTATATACGCACAACCAACTAGTCTCTACTGTGACCCTTCTTTACTTTTCACCTAAATCTAAGTAAAATCTCTCTGGATGTTACATTATGGAATTATACAGATACAGAGGGAGGTCTTAAAAACAACAGACTGTACAGGGAACCTCCCCTAAACAAGGAGTGTGTACAACGCAGCTAAATATGAACACAAACTGATTTGATTATAAAAAATGGCTATAAAAGTGGTGATCATGAAATGCTTATGCTGAGTGAAAGTAAGATCGAAGGTAGAATTTGAACGTGTGCAAATTAGAGAGAATCTTATTATGGCCTTGTAATGAGTTCCAGAGCTGTGTGGGTGATAAGTTGGTAGTTAACTTAGCATAGTTAGTTCTAGGTTTCGGTAATAAATAGCTATTGCTGGAACTGAAATGGATAAACAAAAAGTGAGGATACTGGATTTTGGTGAAAACAGGAAATGGAGGCTTTACGTTGATGAATTTGTGCATCAGAATTGCGAGTGAGCGTTTCTGCAGTTTTCTCACTGACAGATTGCCGTTAGAGAGGAGCAATGAAGATGCTTCTTATGGGTAGCTGCTATGTGACATGATACGAATAGCTTGATTTTGAGTGTGCTACGCAGGCAATAAATGAAGCGGATACGTGTTTCGCCATGATGATATGCAATAATTTTTATGCGTATGAATGAAATCGTATTTAAAAGAGATTAGCGTTTCTTTATTGAAGAAATTGTGAACTTTAAATAATAATAGAACGCCATAAGCTGACTTTTTGTCAACAATAAAAATACTCATGAAATTTAGATGTTTATTTAATGTGACACCAAAAACATGACATTATCAGTAGAATAAAATGTGATTGAAGCCAAGATTACTGATGGAGTTACTGAAAAATATTTTTGCTCAGAGGAGAAAATGACGAACTTTGATTTCGTAGCATTATAGTGTAGTTTATTTTCTTGGCGCAAGGTAACTATGTTATCCGCAACGTGGTCAAGTTTAAACAATAATGAATCAATGTTATTATCTAAGCAGAAAATAGTAGTGTTGTCAGCGTAAAGGATACAGTCATATAATATTAGGCATTGTGAAAGGTCAATTATATGTATTAAAAATAAAAAAGTGCCTAATATTGATCCCTGCGGTACCACAATGTTACATGTGGTAAGGTGTGAGTAAGTGCTAGATATTGATAACCATATTCTCTGTCTTCCAAATAGTTTCGCAGTAATTTGAGTGCTGAACCTGTTGCACCGATCGAATCTAGTTTAGCAGAAAGTATGTTGTGAACAAGTGAATCGAATGCTTCAGGTAGATCAATAAGTAGTACCCCAATCAACTTTCCTGAATGAATTGCCCGCCGTATGCTATCTGTCAGATATATAATGCTAAATCAGTTGATAAATCAGAACTGATTCAATGATATGATATGAAATCTGAACAATTAGGAAGTCAAGCGTGTTACGATTACTTTTGCGACAACCTCACTGAAGAATTGAAGTAAAGCTATAGGACGATACTTAGTTGTGGGACGCTTATCCCCCTACTTAAAAACGAAGATTATTTTGGTCTTCTTTAAAAACATGGAACATTTTTCGTGGTACAAATAAAGTGTACAATGTGACAAAATGTTTGTGATATTGAACCTGCTTTTGTTTTTATGACAGATGGGAAGAATTTATGCAGCCCAGGCCCCGTAGTTTTAAAACTATATATGAGAGTGGCTATTTCTCCAAGTGTAGCAGGGTGAAGAAAAAAGCTATGAGGCACTCGCGAGTAATACTTGGTCAATATATTATTATGGTATTAGTTCTCAGTACAAAAGAAGTTCATACAACAGTTTACAATATCCATGAGGTTATCGAGAAAAAGTTATCGTGACTCTATCATTGCTATTTCGGCATTCTGATTTGATATACTCAATACAGAGTTTAATGGTGGTTTCCATTGTTTGTTTTTTATACATCAATATAGCACACTTTGATTTCGTTTTCATAGTACTGTTTTTATGCTAGTTTGAGCAGATTTTCTAATAGATTAGAATCTTTTATACCTATTATGAAGTGTGATATATACAATTCTTTTTTTTTCAGTAGAAGTTATCTTTTTTCAGCAGACAATTTAGCAAACTGCTAGATAGCCATTGGTTTCGAGGAGCTGGAAGCATACCTTTATACTTTGTTATTGTGGTAGAATCTGCAAAGGCATTAGAAAATATCTTCGAAAATTTTTTGAAGGTAATTTCAGGGTTATTGCATGCGATGGCTGAGTTCCAGTCTCAAGCGGACGTGAAACCGATGGACAATGCTGAATTAAACTTATTTGTGGTAGAACCTCTGACAGTTGCGCCAGAAGTGTAACTTAAACGCACAAATATTGAATTATTATCAGTAACAGAAGCCTGGACAACGCCACAAGTCGGTGTTGGTAAGAATACTCGATAGTGTATGGTGAATAAGTGTGCCTTGCTTATCTGCAGAACACCGAGTTGTAAGTGTATGTTTTCATTCTGAAATCCATTTATGCAATTAATGTACTCATTAAACAGTGTGTTGGATGTATCTAGAAGGTTAATATTAATATCGTTCTTGATAATAACATTTCCGAGCTCGAATTACAGCTTATGCAGCAAATCACCAAGGACTGAGCAGTATGTATTGCCACATGATGAAGGTGAGCGATAAAGCTGTGAAAAGAATGAATCGTCAAGTTTAACCCAAATACATTCGCAGTTCAGCATGTTCAGTGTCAAGTCACCTATGAAAACACAATATCACCCTCAATAAAGCGAGGACAGCTTGACGCGAAATACAACCTTCGTCTCAGAGATTTTAAGCGCTACATTTTAAACGCTAAAAGGCCACAGCAAGTCCAACTGAACGGTTAATGATTGCCAACATTACAAATGCCGTGGAAGCTATCGTACATGCAATATGCCACGGACGAATGTTACCGTGCGCAAAAATTTGGCCTAACTGACCTTCTTCTTCGGTGTCCTTTTAAGAAGTGTCTCAGCTACAGCCACTGATGGTGTAGAATCGTATTCACTTTGTACATTCTTCCGTACAGTCCGTGGCACCAGCTCTTCTTTGGGCGGTCAGCAGCATCTAACGTCTGGAGAGCTTTTATTGAAAGTCAGCTGCACCACCATCTACCCTACGTCGCGTCAGCCCGACGCGCCTAAACAAGATTATAGGGCCTTCTCTTTCTTCACGCCTCCCTTGAGTGTCCGCTGAATCCCAGGAGCTTAACCTACTTATCTCGGAGGCCTTGTCAACTTTGCGCGGTTCTTTCCGGTTATTGTTTAAGGAATTCAAGCACTCGACGTATGGTCAAAGGATTACCACGTCAAATAGCTGAATGTCCTAAAAAATCTAAAAAAACAAGGAGGACAAGGAAAGGGGGATGGGTGCTGCAGTTAACGCATCATACGTGTTTTTTGTGTGTGTTTATTGTGTATATTCTCGTTGTTTTTCTTGTCATATTTCTTTTCAGTGACTCCCTCTGTATTTAGTCAGTCCACAATTTATGTTAATTTTATTGAAGTAAACGAGCTTCGAGTTTGACTCTTGCGCGTATGGTACTGCAAGCGGATTTTTATTCGTTGATGAATTGCTTTCTTCGCTAAGCTACGTTCATTGATTAGGACGTCCCTACTAAACATTTTAGTCTCTCTCTGATTGAAATTTAACTTTGCCGGAATTAATCAAGCTCCAAGTAGATCTTTGCACATCTTGGGTCAGAGGGATGCTCAAAAGCAAGGAAGTGTGCTGAGAAGCGAAGCATAAAGGCGTAATATTGCACACGCCCAACTACATCAATAACACGAAGCAGCTTTTTCATGGTTCCTAAAGCTTTGAACATTTATTAATTGGATGAAGAATTCAATGGTACGAGATTTGCCTTCCCTCCACTCATTTCGTTTTTCTTTGAAATAATATGCTGGGCACTGGCCTGCACTACGCGCACAGCCGGATTAGTGTGAGTGCGATTTTGCATTTCTTAATTGAACAAGATCAAGACGGCCTGGCGTGTGACCAGTGTAAAAATTCTGAACAGCCTCAAGTTCATATGTGAATATGTCTATATTATGTTTCAGGCGGCTTGATTACGTCAGCAAAACATTGTGTGCCCTTCAACTCAGTGGCGAAAAAAAGTATCAGTATCATATGTATGTGTCTTTATACATGGAAGAAAATATAACGCACCTTAATTGCCCCAACTATTTCTTTTATATTCAAATTTCAGTGATTACAGTACATAGAGTTTTGCTCATAGCCCTTTATTATGGGACAACTTCATGTTTTGTGATTAAAGCCCTGCCACGGCTGCTCGACCTTGTTTTAAGGGCGAAGCTTCTTATAGCAGCACCCGTTCGTCCCTCGTAGCCGTTGTAGTATGTAACAAGTATAAGATTTTGACTTCCAAGATGGTGCCGGTGAGAGATTTCTTCTGTGCGTTGGTGAACGATAAAAAATAGTGCTCAATGTACATGCCAATAGCTGCTAATGGGGAATGAGAGACAGGAGCATTCGGCTTTTAGGTAACGCGCACGCTGCAATCCCCGTTAGCAGCCATTGGCATGTGCATTGAGCACTATCTGACAAGAAAGGATTGCTACGTTATACTCGTTTGGTGTAACCCCCTTAGTTTTAGAAAGGTTTAGCGAGCGTTGAGCCGCAGTGCCATGAATACAATGAACTTGTATGTACCATGAAAGAACTCGAGGTGGTTAAAGGTTGGAAGTAGATACGAAGCGCAAGCCGTAAGAAAGTAAAAGCCGAATTCTCCTGTCTTTCATTTACCAGTAGCAGCCATTGGTATGTACATTGAGCACTATCTGACAGGAAAAGGTTGCTACGTTATACTCGCTGGGCGTAACCTTCTTGGTTTTAGAAAGGTTTAGCGAGCGTTGGGCCACAGTACCACAAATGCAGTGAACTAGTATATACCACGAACTCGAGGTGGTTAAAGGTGGCAAGTAGACCCGAAGCGCAAGTCGTAAGAAAGTGTGCGTGTGCCACCTCTCGTTTAGTCCTTGGAATGTCTGCTGGATGGCGGTGCTGGACGAATGCAGGGACGGATGCACGAACAGGCGCACGCACGGACGGGCGGATGGACGCATGGACGGTCACACAGACGGACGCATGGACGGACGGAAGCAAGAATGAATGGACAAACGAATGCTTCGCCCCACTCTCCATCATTCACTCCGTGAATATGCTGCCAATTTGTTTTTGTTTTTTTGTCCAGTGGCAGTGCCCCTGCACTCATTGATCACAAGTACGGTTAGCTCAGCACACGATTCGCTTCGTTCAGAAACACCGGTATTTATATTTTTACGACCTGTGATATGTCTTAAGTGCGCGCATTCTTAAATGACCGTTCCTTTTTTGTAGTTGCGCAATACAAAGCTCCTTACGAATGAAGTGTTATATGTCGCTGTACTTATAGTGGCCACGTTCTTTGTTTACTTTACACTGCATGAACTGTGCGGAATTTCGTTCGCAGGATTGAATAGCTTGAGGCACATCTACTTATATTTAGGTGCACGTTAACTCCTGGAGGTCGAAATTTCCGGAGTGTTCCAATACAGCATCTCTCATATTGACATCGTAATTTTAGCACGTGAAATTACATCTATTATATTATTATGGCAAGCTTTGCAGCACAGGTCCAATTTATCTTTTCCTTTTCGAAAAAAATAAGCCCTAATTGTCAGAATTCTATCCTCTCACTTCACTATAAAAATTCGACGACACAAACCACCGGAGAAGAATTGGGGAATGTTAGAAGTCGGAAATTTCCGGGAAAATACGCATGTTGCAGGAGTGCCCACGAGTGAAGTGCTTTAGCTGCGACACAGGCTAGCTATGTCATCAAAAACTTAAGTACTTTCAGAAAGCCACGGTGCAAACAGCAGAGTTTTGATTGACGCTTTTTTCTCTCGCTTATTCTTCTCCGGTAGTTTGCACCATTCAATTTTCTTGTAAGAAGCACTAACTACCCCAAAAACAAGCTTTACTTGCTCTATATTTGAGTACATGCCAGAACAACAGGATAACCATTACTTGTGAGCGCATATATATATATATATATATATATATATATATATATATATATATATATATATATATATATATATATATATATATATCGCATCAAAGAGTGACGTATATTAGGACAAGGACACAGCGACAGCGATAAAGGGTAAAAGCTATAACGCTACAAAAAAAACATTTTAATGTAAAACGCGCGTTCGGACGTCACATGGTGAAATCGAAGTGAGGCACGTCATGCGTGGATGATGGATTGAATGCATCGTGAAGTGACGCACCCGTCTATCGATGTGGGAAGGGAGAGGGGGGAGATCTCTTTCTACCGTATCGTCTATGAGGGCATAAAATCTGTACCAGCACGTGAACCGAGCGACAGACTTGACACGGTGTGCTATCACAGAATCCTATAAAAGTAAGAAAAAAACCAAACGCAGAGACTGAAGTGGCACAAAGAGATTTCATCTCTTTCACAAAGAAAAATAAATTTTGCTTTTCCTCTGTAAGAACGTGCAGGAAGATCACCCGCTTTATTCGCGCTTCACTATAAATTTATTTTGAGAAGAAAGAACGAGACGGACCAAGGTTTTTTTCAGGAATTTGAAAAAAAAAAAGACGAGAAGAGCCTAATAAAAGCCAACAAAGCGAGACTACAGTGGTTCCTCAGCGTTGCATTTCAATCTCGTTTCTCGCCCATAAAGAGACAGCACTCGTTCCGCTCGGTCACCTCGGCTATCATGGCTCCGTGCAGGGCTAGAGCGGGACATAAAACGGTTGGTTCGGTTCTTTCTCTCGCGTTGCTTTTTCCTTTGTTGCTTGAAAACATAGTACGTAGCGTTACCTTGTTGCTCAATTTTCATGTTCCCAATGACTTCAGAAGCCCAGGAGCAAGCAGTTCTCCAACCATATCGTGACATAACCTTATAAACAGTATATCCTTATAAACAGTATATCGTGACATAGCCTTATAAAAATATACCTTTCACGCAAATCCTCATAATTTTCAAAAAAAGATCTGTGACTTTATTTCACTGCATGGCAACGCTCTCACATCTCAGTGACAAAAAAAACTGTCAACAATGTTTTTAACTATTGAAAGACAGCTTTACTGGCTCAGTTTGACGATTTTCTTGGAGGCCATGTATTTAAACCACGTGTACGTACACATTATTGTGCATGAATGTGAAAGTGTTTTGTTTAAAGAAGCATTTGTGCATAAATATGTCGCCATCTATTTCTCAATTTTGTATTTTTACCTGTGCTGCTTCTACTATGAAGGTCGTTAGTGTCATTTATTTGAATGAAAATAAATAAAGCGAAATCTCTTTCTACGTTTATACAGGTGTGCGTTCGTCAGTTCAGAAGGCCACGTACAATGAGAAGACCCTCTGGGCATATTATTTGAGGCACATGTAAAGGCTAATTATTGTCGCGAAATAGTGCGTAAGACAATTAGGAATACGGCCGTGTCAAAAGTTAAATGGTGGACTAAGAACGAGATAAAAACTGTAATTATCTAATCAGCCTTATGAGAGTTAGTTAGAATTCTATAGCAGAAAAAAGAACTGATGGCAAATGATAGCAAAAGCCCGCTAAGAAGTGGAAATGTCATGAAACAAATTGTTATTCTGATACACCAGGTTATAGCACGAAGCTACAGTTGGTATAAATAAAAGCCTTACACTTTACCTAATAACACATACCAGCCTGTAACATAACTCAGCATAGTACAGGAATGCAACCTGGGAACAATTTCATCCAGGGAATCGGGGCTCCACCATATTTTCCCGAATGTTTCATTGAAACATACTGAAAAGAAAAAGAAGGTTGGCAAGACGAAACTTCCTGGGCCACCTCGTTGATCAACTGATTCACCTCGCTTGATCAACTGTTGAACGAGTTGGTGTATTGACGCATAAAGACCACATGGGGCACCATTTTTCATCGATAACTACGTACATGCCAGAGTAGAGTCGATACGCGATGAAGTGACGCAAGGGCTGCCGAGTGCAACGCGGTCGGGCGTGCATATAGTTTCTCTGGACGCGCCACCGAACTTCTAACCGATAAAGGGAGTCGTGATTGATGTTCACCAGCACTGTCACGCTACGCAACCCCATTGAAAACGACAGGACAAGATGATGTTGGCGGTATATGTCGTGCAAATGGTGCGTTGTAGCGAAGACGGTTATAGATCGTTGGCCTTTCCACTCGCTCGAAGTTCACGGGTGATTTCAAGTTAGCGTAATTTAAAATCACCCTTTACTTGATTCGAGGTGTAAGAGAGCAACCTGCAAAGGCAAAATACCAGAAGAAGGAAAAGAAATCCCATTTGCATATACTAGTAAACCCACGAGTTTCCAAGTGAAAGGTTTGTTAATCATTCTACTCCTCACTACTGCCTCTTGCTTTCCTTACTTTCTTCAGATATACAGCCACTGTCTGATCGAGTGATAGAAGCGATATTCATTTAATCACGAAAACAGCGCGTTGTCTAGAAAAGATAGCTCGAGTAATCTGCAAACTTGGAATACTAACTGTTGTTAACGTGCTTTGTACTGACAACACTAAGAGGCAGGAGGTTATTGCTGTGTTGTATGCCTTCTCCTCTGCCTTGCGGCGTCTCAGATGTGGAGTGTTATCGCTTTCTGAATAGCGCTTTTTGCTGTTCCTAATTTATTTTAGTATTTTATAAAATATAATTATTGTATCACATTTAACAAGGGTTAGAATAAAAGATACACCACATTTTTCGTAAAATGTGGTTAGCTATTGATTACAGGTAGCTTAGTTTCCAAAAAGCTCGAAGCCTTCAAAAATACAAAAAGTATCTTGGTAGTCCTACACAACAGAGGTGCTACACACGAACTTATACAGATACTTTCCTTTTGTCCAAAGAACTCGTCTTGAAGAGAAATAATATTATTCCGCCCATTCCGAAGTTGCGAAAAGGGTCTTTGCTAGTACGAGCTCACAGTGTGCTCTAATCAGGTCTTGCCACCACGACCTTTGTAGTCGTCTGCTGCACTGCGTAATCAACGAAGAGACGCCTAAAATACTTGTCGAAATTGTCAATTGAAATTTATATTCCCACATATCCACAGCCGACAACAAAACTACTCACAACATGTTAACCATTTTCCTAGGCTTGGTACCTGTAGAGTTAATGATAATCGACGTTTTTTTTTTTGGCGAAGGATTTGCTCTATTCTGAGCAACGACAAAACGTTTCACTTCTAGAACAATGGTAAATGTTTTACATAAATGCACCCACTTTAATTATAATAAAGGGTACATGCGTACGCTTCACAAGTGCCCTCACATGCTAAAATGTCTACGCGCCAGCAACGAGCTCACCCCCAACGCACACATACGTCGAGTCCGTTGCCATAATCCCCTCAAGCGTCGTAACAAGCGGTGAATCGCCTTTTTATTGAACGACCCGCGTAAACTTGTTTACTTAGTGCATCACCGGTCTCAATAGGTATAACGCGCTTGTAACTTGACTGTTCCATTTCGTGGGCTGGTTTCATTTCTTGTTTATGCTAGTCATAAACTTATATACTTTTTGAGTGTTGAAATATGGCTTCCCCTTTTATGCCTGGTGAGATTGGCGACAACAAGAAAACCGTTTGCTGTTAATACAAAATGTGACTCCTACGTGGTTTAGGCCCCCTAACCTGCTCTGTTCTTGATGTAAAAAAAACGACAACTTTGTGGAATCGACGTGCACATCTATTATGATGTTGTTTGAAAAACTGTAGTTTATTGTTTGTTGTTTTGGACTCAATCCTATACTTTTATGCGACCATAGCAGCGCAAGTCACTACACACTGTTTACGCCCATTACGACAGCCCTCCTTCCGATGACGGCGCAAATGTAGTAGGCCCGTGTGCTCAAATTTGGGTGCACGTTAAAGCACCCCAGGTGGTCGAAATTTCCGGAGCCCTCCACTACAGCGTCTATCATAATCATATAGTGGTTTTGGGACGTTAAACCCGACATATCAACGACAGCCCTCCGCAACGCAGATGCCCTTTTCCCAGGAGTTCTTAGACTATTAAAAATGTATATTCCAGCTGATTGTCAGCCCTCGAAATCTCGTACCTATATAGCATGGCTTCAAGTCCTTCGGCAGAGTCTAATGCACCAGCAAGCCCTCTTGCGACGAATGCCGTATAACAAGAAAAGAAAAGGCGAATAGTGACGCGACAAGTCCTTGAACTAGACGACGTCCGGCTCGAGCTAATGGGAAAGCCGTGTCACACTCGGTATTTGTCCACCCACGTGGACACTTATCGTCCTTGTCAAGTCTTCCCAACGTTTTTTTTCTTTGATCATCTCCAACTTATCCGCCTTATTTGATTTTGGGAGTATTAAGGGGACGATATACATCAATACCTTCATCTGCCTCGGCTATTATAGTTGCCCCACTCTTTTCCAACGCTGTACGTGAGCACCGTTTCAACACTTCTCGTAGGAAGGCTCTAAGTGGGCAGTGATATTTTTAGCAGTATGATGAAAAACACGGGCGAAAGTGGCCTATATAATTATGTGTTGTTCGTGCTTTCTTTGCTGATTCATTTAATTCTCACGCCCACAATCCGGGACTGCAGCTTTTTTTTCTATATGATTAAAAAAAATGCGTAGTTTTGCTTCTTTCCCAAACGTCTCTGATTAGTAAAGTCTTTCGTATCATCTCTAACTGAAAAACGACGTTAACTCACAGAAACAATCTTGAAAGGAATGTTCTCCTCCTTGTAGCTACTTTCCTTTTATTATGGTCAAAAGTATATCTATACTCCTTTTAAACCACGGTGATACCACCTGAAATATATGGAAACGAATGAATCACATGGAGTGTATTGATATTACATGGCTTTCTATTTATCAATGTCAGATCAGCACTTTATATATTATATCGTCTGTAGACGCTGCTTCTTTTTTACATGCTGAACCTGGTGAATAACCAAGTTGACAAACCTTTTTGATGAACTATATCGAGAAAACCCCTGAATAACGTCCATTCAAAAAAGCTCAAAAATATCATCAGTAGCAGGAAGGAATCTAAGTGTCCCATACTTCTTTCTTTGCGTCTTCTTGCATCCCTGGCATCTATCACAATGCCGAATGCAGGTGGCAACGTTGGTTACCATCTCCAGCCAATAATATTGCGGCGACACGAATGATAGCATCTTCTTCACTCCGACATGCCCAAAATGATGATGTGCGTTCTTAAGAAGGGTTGGGCGCAGTTCATGGGGCACATATATCTTTCTTAGACTTTCTTTTTTTCACGATAAATACGTTGTTTTCCGACGAATATGTTCCTTTCGAGTGCTCATTGCTGCATCGTTGAAGTTCATCGTGGGACAGAAGTTCAACTATTGGGGCTTTGGAAAGAGCATCTGTTTCGATGTTGCTTATGCCATTTTGATGTTTGATATTTACTTCACACAGCGATAGTTTCAACGAACACCTCCAGAAACAACCTTGAGGATTGTTATCATTCTTCAGGCACTGTAGTGCAGAGCGATTTGTTACAACAGTGAACGGCTTTCCATGAAGGTAGCGATGCCATTTATCAATGGCATTTATAATTGCAATACATTCTCTTTCTGCAACTGCATAATTGACATCGTGCTTAAATAGTTTGCGCGAGTAGTGGGCAACGGGATGTTCCTTGTCTTTGTCTCAAGGTTGCTTCAGCACTGCCTCACATTCTCCGCCAGATGCATCACAGTGCACAGTACATGATCTCGAAGTGTCGTATGTTCGAAGCACCGGTTCTTCAGTCATGTGCTCCTTCAGTTTCCGGAAACCTTGCTCCCATCCTTTTGTCCACGTTCACTTGCTTTCTTTTTGGAGTAGTTTCTAGGATTTATGCAGGATTTAAGCAGGATTTATGTCATTCTGCTCAATGTTACTCTAGTTGCACTCTTTGATTTATCGGCGTTCAACAACTGTTTTTCGTTTATCATAAGTACTGCCATATTAGTCCGTGTGCTTGTGCTCAATCCTAATTGATTAATAACTGCGATATTATAAACTTCTCTGCTTGCCTTCGAGTTGTTTTTGTGTTGTAATTGATTCCTACTTCATAAATAAAACTGGCCCTGAGGCCACGCCTCGCAATATGTTTGTTTCTGCAGCTGCCCCTCTTAAGCTGAATCGAGAAAGTGTGGTGAAACGGGTCCTAAGCATCTGGCCATGTCTTGCTTAACAATCGCCTTCGCCTTTCTCCAGAGTTTTAATTAAGCATGATTAACGACTATATCGAGCAGTGCTTCCCACCATACGTGTTTTAAAATGCCTGCGTAGGGACCAAATATTCGTCTTCCTCTGAAAACTCATTCATCACGTAATTACGTTTTCTTTTCGCAACAATGCGAGCTGGTATAACTAATGTCCAAGTGGGATGTACATGAGGGTGAAAAAATTCGTCTTAGAAGAGAGATCACACTGAAGGAAAATAAAGTTGTTTCTCGTAAAGGAAAACACCGATGAGGAAGAAAATGACAGGAGCATCGAGGAGTTCTATATGGGAAAGATTAGTGTTGCATAATCGATCCGTGAGGAAGATGCAGAGGAAGGTCATGCGGAAGGCCGGAATAAGGTTTGCGGGAAGGTAACCCTGCACTGGGGAAAAATAAGAGCGGGCGAAAATGTAAAAGAAAACAACAACAACGATTGTGGATATTTTACATCCCACTATACAAATATACGATTACGAGGAACGCCATAGTGAAACGTTCTGAAAATTTTGACCACCTGGTGTTCTTGAACATGCACCTAAACTTAAGTACGTGGGCCTTCAGCGTTTTTCCTCCACCTAAATGCACTTGCTGTGGATTTGATCCCGTGACTTTCGTGTAAGCGATCAACTACTAAAACCAACTACATCACCACGCCGGGTAAGAAAGAAAACAGAAATAAATTGTGGAAGAGAGAATGATAGGCAGAAACACCCGAACTCTAACGCAGTGTGGTCACAGTCGTTCAAGAAGGCTGGTTGATGGTAGAAACTAGGCATCGCCTTTGTCCCTTTTTGATTAGCAGATCGAACTTTCCGGCATTCCAAGATTGATTGCTCGGAAAGCGGCTGGCCATGTAGGCATGCTGACGTTCCTGAAAGGTAGAGTATATGAGTGCTGTAGCGAGGACAATGACAGGGGATATGTGTAATGGTTCCCTTGCTGCCGCAGTGTTCCCAGGTAGTGATGTATGTCACTTTTGTTCGGGAAACAACGGGGAGGTTTGATAGTAAGAGTTTGGTTGCGAGCGCTGGCGCGCACTTCCTCGAAAGACATCGGCAGACTGCTCGTCTACGTGCTGGTATCTTGTCACTTACTTAGCGTTGAGATGACAGACAGAGCGAAAACAACCTGCTTCACCTGGAGCGACCACTTCCACTCAAGCGAGAGTTCTGTAAGTTTAGAGAGAGGTTGAAACCAAGAAATGTAACTGCTTGAGAATGGTCAACTAAAATTTTAATTTATTACTCCTTAATTGTTACTCGATGTAAATCTTAATGAAATATTTGCTTTCGGTTTTCAGTATGATGCTCTAATCAATTAATTGACAGGGTTATTTAAAAAAGGGTATCCCAATGTTTGAGAAGCAAAGAATGGAAGCTTGAACAATTTGGTATGCGTTCATCTTGGTTGATACACCGCACATGATAGGAGGACAAGGAATACGAAACATATACTCGTCTCGAAGCCTGCCTACCTGCTCTAGCGCGCCTGTCAGAGCCTGTCCTGTGTTTCTTATTCTTTGTCGTCTTCTCGTCTATGCTGTTTTAACAAACATGAACGCATTGCATGTTTTATCTCGACTTAAGTCTTTCTATCGGGCGCACAAGAGATCACATGCGCAGATTCGCGCCTTTGTGAAAATTCGTACTTTCATCCAGTAAATAGAGATGAACCGTAAGTTTTGGGGGATGGCCATCGTCAGTGAACGATTCGGCCGCAGGTCAGATTTCCTCGAAGCTTACCTAGTGGAATGCACCGACATCGAAGGTGTTTGAGGTGGCCACACTGGTTGAAATAATAATAATAATAATAATAATAATAATAATAATAATAATAATAATAATAATAATAATAATAATAATAATAATAATAATAATAATAATAATAATAATAATAATAATAATAATAATTATTATTATTATTATTATTATTGTTATTATTATTATTATTATTATTGCTAATATTATTATTGTTATTATTATTCAACCCTCAACCCCCACCCGAATTTTTTTGTTGTGCTAGCGTATCTATACACACACACACACACACGCACGAGAATACAATATAAGTATTGCTGAACCCACTCCCTCCCGGGCCTTCGGGTGAGCAGCTGAGCGCTGTAATAACTGATCCACGATGGCGGACCTGAGAGCTGAATAAAATGTCTAAAAATATGCCTTAGACACAGCAGGCGAAGATACTCCCTTGTTAGTCAATGGCAAGGAGTGCTGAGTTTGTGCGGTGAGATAAGACGAAATAGTAGGGAGCCGAAAATGAACACAAATAAAATAAGCGACTAGACGATGCGTTCGCACCTCTTAAATGTGCGGAAAAAAACAAACGTCCATGTTGAAAGCTGACGCATGGCCTGGCTGCTTTCATTCGATGAAGTGAATGTCCGCGCTAGAAGCTTGCCATTTGCTAGTCGTGCTCTGGCCTGGACAGCCCTGGAATTTCCATTTTTGTTAGTCCCTTTCACAGTACAAATTTTACTAATAGTTAAGGATCCACAAGACCACAAACGAAACATATAGCCAGTAGTGTAAATATTTATGAATTTACAGCCATGACATCAAGTTAGATCATCATAGCCTTGTAGTCATGAAAGGACAACAATAGCAAATTTATTGCTGCTATGGCCTATATAGTGCACAAAATCTGGACAAACGTTGTATTTGAACGTGTTGAAGCTCTTAAAACAACTTCGTGGGCAATCAGAGACGGGAAGGTGGTACTTTCGGGTTGAAGCTTTCAAAACAACTTCAGAGCTTCAACCCGAAAGTACCGCTTTCCCGTCTCTGCTTGCCCGCGTCGTCATCACCCACGACCTCGGTTCAAATTCTTCCTCTTTACGGCTCCACGCTCCGCAAAAATCAAACAACAGTGGTGTCTATCGCAGTGGGGATAGTTGAAGAAATACTTCTGCATGAAAGAGCGTGTTTCACTGCCTTTGCAAGGTTCCACGAAAAATTTCGTGTGGTGTCGTCAATTGACGACACCAGGGC
The DNA here is from genome assembly GCF_043290135.1 of Rhipicephalus microplus. Taxonomy (NCBI): domain Eukaryota; kingdom Metazoa; phylum Arthropoda; class Arachnida; order Ixodida; family Ixodidae; genus Rhipicephalus; species Rhipicephalus microplus. The sequence goes on from NC_134703.1 coordinate 39,291,082, forward strand.
CGAAATGGTTATGTAAGCTCGCCAGCAAGCACGGCGTTTCTGTCGTGTTCTTCGCCCCTCGGAAACTGGATGGCCTGTGCGCACGCGTATGCGATGGATAATAGAAGCATGGATGTCAGAAGAAACATGTCAGGCTGCACGTGAAGTGCATAATAGACATCGTGCATGCCATAGCTTGATCGTGTGGGAATACCTACATAGGTCAAACCAGAAGGTGCCCAAACGATCGTACGCGAGAACATGAGTTGTCGTTGAAAAATAATAGTATGCGCATTTACCGGTCCATTGCTCAGCCTGCACTTGTGCACGGCGGTTAAGCGAGATCAAGATTCTAGGCAGAGCTAGTGATGCCATGAGAAGGGAGTTGCTGAAAGCATCCCATATTTAAAGAAAGGTCACAGATTGTATTAGTGACACGTTCATTTATTTCTTCGGCAACGAGTACAGATTATTCAGATCGATTATTGATTAGCAATGCTACAACTGCGGCCATGCGCTTTGGATGATTTGTTGTTTCCGTGGCTAACCAACATAAAGCAAGTCGATGTTTAGCGCTTTCCCTGTGCACTGTCTTCTTCTCTTCTCAGCCAGTTCTTTTTTTCTTCTTCCTGTTTGCGCTAAAATGTTTGACGTCTAGAATACGACGCCTACTAGCACGTCAGGAAGTTTTATTGTAGCCTTACCTCAAATAACGTTTCAATTTCTTGCTATCGAAATCGCTGCTTGGCGCTTCCGGGGATACCTTTTTGAGAGTCCTGAGATATAATATATTCTTTAACACTTGTTTGAAAAGAGACGGAGGGTAAAAACTTTGCTTAGTGAAAGTGAATATTTCGCTGCACAGTGTCTCACTGACACCTAAGTCGAAGAGCTGAGCCTTCCACGACTCTCCTAAAAGAGCGTTATGACCTCTGAAAGGTTAACGTTGGAAGAAAGTTATATATGTGGCAAGTCGGCCCTCACAGAAATCTTTTAAAGGACTTTTTATTAGTGTCCCTGCATATGCAGCTGCGCTTGCTCAGAGAAAAATATAAATAAAGAAAACAATGTCACAGATGAGAATAATTTGGAATAAGTAAGTAATAAAAAGCAACGTCGTAATTCTCGCGCGTAGAGTACGAGAGGAAATGAGAGTAGGGGAGGGACAGCAACCACCGTGAACAATTCCGATCAATTTTTTTAATTCTCCCGCAATATGTGACTTCATTAGCACCATAACTACAGATCTTGTTGAGTGTGTGCCCCCCACGGAAGCAATCCTGCGTCGCTCGCCTGTCCCCTAATGAAGTGAAATCATAGTTCCGCGGATTCGATATAATGAAGTCAAAGAGAGTATTTGCCGACTGCCATTGTCACTTCCCTGTGCGACTGCATCTCTCGAAAGAACGAATGTCTGTTTGCAGCTGCCAGCATGCCTTGCGGGAAGAGTTCAAGCAAGAGATTGGATCTCTTCCGGACTGTTCGGGAATTGGCGAAAAAACGCAAACAGGCTAATGAGCACTCGAAGTACCTCGAAGTACCTCACTGTGATCTTGTCATGTACTCGCGTTCTGCTGATGCAAATATCTGCTATTATCGAGTTGAACAGTGTCTGTGAAGGGCACACAAACGTGGCTAATGCTTTTAATGCTGCTTTTTTGATTAGATTTTTTTCTTGTGTGTCCGCTTTATTCTTTCTTTTTCAAGATTACCAATAATGTAATAAGTGCTCATGTTTTCTATTACACACATTCATTCATACATGAAACTGTCGCACAAATTCGGTATTTAAGCTATACGTAGCACGTAGTCAGGATAACTGCTGGTCATTAAGGGTAACTGACTGGATTCCCAGAGAAGGCAAATGCACGAAGGGAAGAGAGAAAGTTTGATGGGCCGATGAGATTAAAATGTTCGCAGGTATAATGTGGCAGCAGAAAGCACAACACCGAGTGGATTGGCGGATCATGGGACAGGCATTTGCCCTGCAGTGTACTTAGTCAGGCTGATGATGACACATTAGAGGAGTAGAAAGAAAGAAAAAAAAGAACTAAATGTAGTCCGTAAATTGAGCTATAAATAAGAAAGTTTTCTTGCATGATAGAAGCTAGCGGCTGATTACAATGAGAACTCTGGTGCCGTTCATTTTGAAGATTTATGACGCAGGTTATTAATTTCAACGCGATAGCGTTAAAGAGCTCGTGTCGCAGAAAACCCGCCACCGGCGTCGGTCTTGTTGGTTGTGAGCGGGAAATCGTCTGTGTGTCTGTGACCGAAAAATCAAGTCACCGAAATAGCCGTGGGAGGCCGCTACTTGTCCACGCATGCGCGTGCGATCACACTGAGAAAGTTGCGCATTTTAGGAGAAAAAAGTGCTCAAGGTCACGAGGCGCGGTGGTTTCCTTGCCCTACCAGCCCTCACTGCTTAGCTTCCAACTCTTTCGTCGGGACGAGATAGTTGTAACTCCTTTGTAACTCCACTCGCACTGAACGGATTCTTGAAATTTCTGTGGCTTTGAATTCGTGAGGCAATAAGCTCTTCTAGTGAATTCATTCCATGGTTACTTGAAAAATTGTTTCGGGGCCCCTTTAACGCATTTTGTTTAAAAGGTGTCACGACGAAAACGAGCCCATTCGGCGATAATAGCGTGCTCAGGTCTAGTCTACCGTGTGCATGTTTTTGTGCGTGCGTGTGCATGTAACCAAACATATGAATAAGTATGCACTTCGCTTTTGAAGGGCACACTACAGGGGCCAGATTTCGCTACAGCGTTCAACTCTAAAGGCGACGCTTAAGGGTCCCCCAATTTTTCGGGACAATTTCGGTTCATATATTTTTTTATCAGCACCTAATACCACGCGTTCAATAGACCGGAATATTGTGTTTGCATCAAACCCTCATACAATTTTCTGATGTTTTCTCAATACCGTATCTCTATTTTCAGCCTATTGCATACCCCATCGCAATATTTGTAGCGTCTGTTGGCTAGTACTATGTGAAAAAATTATTTGTTTTGGACTGGCTATGTTCACCCATCCAAAGGCAGAGCTAGGCGTACACACAATATTATGTGTTCGAAGCAATACGGCTACAAAGGCAGTACCACTGACGCAGAAATATTTGACTGTCCAATGCAATATGTAGGATAGACTTGGAAAACCCTGCCAAGCCGCTTTTACTCTTTGTACCCTAAAGACAATAGGCAGCATTCTAAAAACATTCTCAAGGTTCATTGCTTTAGAACACAAGGCATGCAACTCTCCCATATAGTCGTGTATTTCAGTTGCAGAGCTCGAAAAAAAATGGTAGACAGGCAGTGATTAAAAAAGACACGGCGCCAATGTATTTGTACAAGAAAGTTTCCATTTCAAAAATGCGAAGATAATTTTGCTCCGAGTTGGTTCGAAGTTTTATTAAAAGCTGGTTCCATTTACTTCTCTAGCATATACAGCACTGTTTTCGGGACATTCTGCTCAAATATTTTGTCGCTCTAAAATTGTTGCAGTTCCCAAAATTGCGCCCCCGAAGAACTCCTATACAAGGCATATTAAATTTTTGACTTCTCAACCTTCGCCGACGTCTTGCGAAGAAATGCGATACGAGTTCTTGAAAATATACGCGCGTTTTCCACTCAAACAAATCAACAATCGAAAGTAGCATAAGAACCGCACCATCAGTGCGTCACCGAAAGACACAGCCAATGTCTGCCCTGCATTGCAGCCATAGCCTTTGCGCCATTTGTCCAACTTTCTCGCACTGTCTGATCTCCGTAGAATGTTAAAATAATATTTCTTTTAGATGTGCAGAAGCTTTTGGTGGAGTTCAATCCGGTGTGTGGCGTGACTACCATTACTGAGCATGCGTGCCCCCTCTCTCTCCTCTCCTACGCTCCCCCTCTCTCCGAAGTCGCCGGCGAAGGCAACGAAACGCTTCCTCAGCAGCGTGGCGTCCACACCTCCACTGTGCATGCGCATTGCTCTTCCTCTCTTTTTCCTCCTCTACGCTCCACCCCTCCTACGCTCCCCGTGAAAACGCGTTCCACGTTTCCGTAAGGAAAGGCGCGTCTGCTTCGGTTACCATGGAATCACGTTCGATGTCTCAGGTGTGCATTACCGGCAACTCTGGTCGCCAGCAGCGTTCACGGCATCAAGCGATGGTCACCGGCAGCGCTAGTCAGGTAAAGGTTCTGAATGGGGGTGCAGCCGCTTAAAGCAACGTAGACGAGTTTATGTTGGTGCTGTTCACCAACTATCCGCTTCTTCGCATCCACACATAGTTCTCTTTAGTGGAAGATGGTATGATTTTTTTTCTCGTAAGTTATAGTTTCTTGCAGCTTAGAATCAATCACAATGTTCAACGCTATCACTCTGTTGCTTTTCAGGGTCATGTGGCCCTCTTTTATAAAACTCCTTAGTGCTGCACGGCATACCGCCGAAGTTCCACTGAATAAGCGCAACGTTCTTCCATGCATGCTCCTCTTATCTCGTGGAACCTCTGTGCAACAGAATGGAATGCATGAGGCTGATTGAGTCAAACTGAATGTTCATTCAGCTGCACAGGTCATCACCGTTTCGTGGGTCATCAACCACATTGTGTTTCATTTTTTTTTATACTCAGTCACTATCTCCACCACTCCCCCCACCCACCCCTCACCCTCGATCTACTGCATTTTGTCTACCTATGTATGCCAAATTCATTGTCTGTTGTACAAATGCCCAAAATTTTAACAGTGCACACCGTGTTCCCACAGTAAACAGTACTGCAGAGAGCCGTTAAACAAGGCGCAAGCAACGACGGGATGTTCTTCGGCTGTCTTTTGCATCTTCATCTTTCAACGATATTAGGAACAGAATACGGCAGCAGAGGGGATGGAAAGACAATTTTGCGTTGGTAGCAATGAACGAAGGCTTCCAACCCGGGAGTTTCAAAAATTAGGTCACAGACAGATGCACGCGTGGCCATTTACGAATTGTGCGCAAATAGGATTTAGCCGACTGCACTTTTAGAGTGGCCCTCTCCACTCTTGAAGATGCAAATGCACATCGCGTTCTGCGAGGTGTGTGGAGCGAGCGACTAAAACGTCCGCGGATGACAAAGACGGCCGGTGCAAATCTTTTGGCTTAGAAATAAGAACCCTTAAAACGCGACGAGCAGAAAATATGACGATAAGAAATTTAATGCTGCACAACCAAAAGGGTCCTCTGGAATTGCTATTGGTGATGTAGCACCCGTTGTTGTTGTTGTTGTTGTTGTTGTTGTTGTTGTTGTTGTTGTTGTTGTTGTTGTTGTTGTTGTTGTTGTTGTTGTCGTCGTCGTCGTCGTCGTCGTTGTAGTAGTAGTAGTATAGTAGTAGTAGTAGTATTAGTAGTATAGTAGTAGCAGTATAGTATAGTAGTAGTATAGTAGTAGTAGTAGTAGTATAGTAGTAGTATAGTATAGCATTGTATAGTAGTAGTAGTAGTAGTAGTAGTAGTAGTAGTAGTTGTTGTTGTTGTTGTTGTCATCGTTTGCTGTTGACAAATTCGTGGCAAAAAATGTGTCTCCTAAAGTTGCTGGGTACTTCTTTGCGCCTATGTACAGTGAAAGGAACGACTCCGTGCGATGAACAGTGCATAAGACATGCACCTAAGTGTTCAAACTCCAACGAGAAGTTCGCAAGTCCACAAGCTACAAGTGCACAATTCACATTTGGAAGCCAGAACCTCCAAGCGCAGTGCTGTTAATGCAAGGAGGAGAACCGGCAGAAAAGTCGTCGCAATAATGCAGGAGCTGGAGACTAACATATGGGTGTATATTCTGAAGAACACTTATCAGACTCTCTACAAAAAAAAAAAAAAGAGATGGTCATGGGCCCGCTGATATTTACTGCCGAAAAAAATGTCAGGCTATGGTGATTATAAAACAAAATTAATCAAAACGAAGAGTAATCTCTATAATTGCTGCTGTTCACAAGAAAATGATCCACGTAACTTTCCACTTGCTCCTAGCAACTCTCTTCTTACAAGACGTAATAGAAGTACAGATACATGGTTACATTTTAAATAATTATGGGTCATGCTTTTCTCATCGTAGTAATTTTCTATACGCAAACACCCAATCAAAATTCTTAAAAAGTCTAATCTAAACCACTGTCATAAGAGACTTCACAGAAGGTTGATGGCGTGATACTTGAGCTTACCGGCTCCCGCCGTCCTTTCGAGTAACAGACATTTTTTAGTTAAATAGTTTTTCATGCTGAAAAGTTGCATTTACAAGAAATATCTGAATGCTTAAAAAACACTTTCGGAATACCTATATATGGTACCCGAATTTCCTTTCAGATCCTTATTTACCCGAAGTCACGTCGTAAAGCGCGCTTATACGATATTTCTCGTACAAGCTTAAAAAAAAATGTTTTGCATCTGAAGTGAACTCCAGGGATCAAGGCTCACACCATTAGAGCACCTTTAGCAGTTGATATTGCAGTTGGTAATGGAAACAGTTAAAGAACTGTGAGCTCTGATAAAGAAAATGCGGCATTTTGCGTTAGGTGCTTCTAAGACTGTATTTTCACTGTTTCCACTATACTTTATAATCCAGAAAATTTCAGCCCAACGACACGGAAAAAAAATTCTCAGAAGCAACCCTTAAAGTACCATTTGTTGCAGTTCTGTATAAGTGTTCTTCCAACACTCTGTTAAATATTTGCTCAAAAAAGCTGGTTCTCTAGCTGATAACCTTTGATCATTAGTAGATCCTTCTTACTTCTCCTAGGACACAACTGTCTGTGTGTCTTCAGCATCCTGGCTTTTCTTGTTTGTATATGGGCTGCAGATGCAGTATAGAAAGCCACGAACTTCACCAACTTTGTTCTTCCGGTTCACTCATTATCGCTAACAATCGCAGGAAATGTCTCAATAACATCACCGTGGGTAGTCATCTCCTCTTTCGCATCTGTTATCGGTTCCTGCTCTTTTTTTTTTTGCCCTAGTACACCTGACCTCTGTTACTTCCCTTCCTGCGTCCTTTCTATCACTTTCTAATTGAAGCGAGGAATCATCTGGAACTTTTTCTTGCAAGCAGAAGTCATGGGAGTGGCCAACCTTAAATTGTAAAAAAATCTTTGTAAGAAATGCAGTTTGGTCAAAATGTCTAGTATATTGCAAGGTTTACGTGATGTTACTCTTACCCTGGAAGAAAAACATCGGCTCAATTGGCCGTGACATGAATGCAATAATTTTAATGGCCGCTGGTATAGTTATACATGCTTACTAGAATACCAAAATATGAGTAACTACGAGTTCTTCTGTGGTGGATACACGTCCTTTAACTTTGACCAGGCAAACTTATTGCGTGCTGGAAAGCAAAGTGAGGACACCTCCAAAACAAAGTTTATATAAAATCCTGTACTCTTTACGCGACTTATTCCTTAGTTGCTTCCATTTCTCCCTTTCTTTTTCACATAGGGATAAAAGTAACATGGACCTGTTGATTACAGTAAGCCTTCCACGTATATCGCTGTCACTATGCTTGTTCTAGGCAGGCTTGGCGATCTTTTTTATGACAGTATGTGTTTTTTTAGTGGTGCAAGAACAAGGTGTAGCCAAGAAGCGCAATGACAAAAGATCTAACTTTACGTTCATGTGTGTTTTTTTTATTGTCAGAGAATATATTTTTATTGTCAGAGAATAATATTGTGCGGTGGTTTACAGGCCAGAATCACTATATGAATATTAGCATGTGGTATAGGAAGGCTCAAGAAACTTGAAACACATGGTGCTTTTAATGAGCGCTGATGTCGCACAGTATACATGTGCCACTATAGCATTTCGCCTCGATCGAAATTCCCTCGCCACAATCCGAATCATACCCTTGACATTTGATTCTGCAGCCGAGCACCACAGCTACTTTAGCGCTGTGGTATAAGTAGTTTATAAAAGGATCACTCTGAGCTTTTATTACTGCGAGTGACCCAAGGGAAAGCTTTACACACAACTATTGTTGTTTTCTGAAATGAAACTAATTCCAAAAACGTTTCGCATGCGTATACTACACGTAAAGGCGCGTTGCGAAACAATCTCAGTCCGAATAAAAGTAAACTTGTAACAGTATTTGAGGTAGCTAGGCATCTTGATGCGTTGAACAGAGGCTACTTGAAGTCTGCAGATGTAAACCTCCTCTGAATGAAAGCGACGAAGTCTGTCATTAAGGTTACAATAATAATGAAAGTTGGAAACCTACCTATAATATCACAATGAATTTCATCTTTCTTCATGAGGGCTACCTTTATCAGGAGTTCGTCCCCTGGGCTTAATGACCACGTCTTTGCACCGCATTCAACTCAGTAGATAATTTATCGCACGTCTTTAAATGCACGTGCGAGCATCAGACAAAAGACTAGCGTCCCACGCTCGCATTGTTTCACTCTTCAGTGATTCCAGTTTGATCACCATTGAAGGAATGTTCATGAAAAAGATTTCCAGGTAGGAACTTTTTCATTGGGGCTTCGGCACGTGCTTCTTTATCAAATGACTTGAGGCACCCGCTAGCAACACCAAAAATAGGAATGGAACACCTAGATAATTTGACGAAACACTCAAGTAGTTGAATGAAGATTCGTCATGATAGGTTCATTTTTTCGTAATAAGAGTTGAACTATCGATTTTGCCATGCCGCCCTTCATTCCAAGCTCTCTCTCCCCTTTCGCTCTCATTCCATTGTCATTTTAGCTATCTAGTTCTTTCTGAGTGAAATAACTGGGTAACCTATTGTACAGCCATTCTATAATACTATAAAAATGCAAGTAGCCAGCGGGAACCTAGATTATATATGAAAATAAGCCCTGTACTTGCCTTTCATTGAGGAAGTCTCAGATTCTTGATAGGCATTTGATCGTGGTTTGTTTGCTCTTGTATTTTGTCTTTCTCAACAGGAATTCCAGCAACTAATCCATTTTGTTCTTCGCCAAGCCAGGACCCTTAGGCCAACCTTAATACATTTAGGCACACTAAAATACAGCTAATAACAACATAAGCTAGATTGTACTGGATCCCAAAATATACCTTATAGACGCCTATTTCTCCGTGAGAAGTTTGTTTTGAAGGATACATTTTTGTTAAATTTGGGTAAGCTGTAGAACTCTGAAACTCCATGGCTATCAGGGAGTTGGACTTCGCTGAAAGAATTTCTTTTTGAATTTCGTTTCTTGCACATATAAAATGTCGAAAAGTTGCTTAATAACCAGGATGCTAACCGTATTCAGTCATCGCTGGTTCAAACATGTCGCTAGCATATTGCGTCTTTCCTTTCGCTGGCTTCTCATGAAATATCGATAATTGATTCTACTTGCATACCATCCTCTTTTTTCAAGTGAACTTTGCGCACCTGTGCATTATCCTCCTTCAATGCGTACTCTTTGGATCACATCATAACTGCCTCTTGCTTCAATCATCTAAGATTTCTTAAATTCTCAACCCGCCTTCACTTTTATACCGTGAGCATCTTGAGTAGCAAGCGATTCGCTAGTTCTGTGAGCATTGTTTTGAACAGTTTTTGCCAAGCATGAAACAAATTGTTCATTTCTTCGTTAAGCCTGCCAGGTTAAGACAAAACAACGAGAACATTCGAACCGCACGTGCGTAGTACTGCTCTAAGTTTTTCATGTTTAAAAAAATATAGGACTGCTGGCATCCATCGGTTTTGTAACAACACCTGTCGGCGCACGAGAACAGGGTAAATCTAAAGTAACCTGTCAAAATAAATATTTAACTATGCATAATATATGTGTTAAAATACGTTGCAACGTATTTTGTTAAATACGTTGCTGTACTCCTTGCAGAAGTTTTATGGTGAAATTTTTTATTTGGTCCGCAAACGTTATGTGGTCAGAATAGTGCCCACAAAAACAACGTATAGTCAGCCCCTTCGCAGGGCGAATGTTGCATATTTGGTATTATGATTGAATCAGTGTAAATTGAGAGCGTAAGAACAACTTAATTTCTTCTGTTTAGCTGACTTCTTTATCTCTCTTCACACTTTTCTAGATCAACGTGTCGCACTCAGTGCACACGTATGTTCCTCATAGTGTTCGCTCCACTTACTTTTAGACTCAGGGCTTCTGTCGATGCAGGCTTGTTCATTTTTCTGAAGTGTAACTATTCATTATTTTGCCGACATGATTCATTGTGTGTCATTGATTGTTCGAGAATTCGCACGTTATTCGATATCACATGCTCAGCTCCGCGTAGTCGAATACCCTAATTGTCTAAATCTAAATTGGTCTACTCAAGCCGGCAACAAGCAGCTTGAATGGAGAAGCAGCGAAAAGAACTTCAAGTTCCCAAGTACTCGAAGCCCTGCATTATAACGAACAGTAACTTCTATAGTTGAAGAACAGAAATCTCGGAAACTGGTAATGCGCACACGCTCACGTAGGTTAAGGTTAAGTGAACTTTATTTGGCTCTGGAGAACCCTGATGCACTATTTTTTGTGTACCCCAAAAAAGCTTTGAAAGATAAACGTGTAGTATGTGACCTTTCGCTAAAGTTCTCTGCGTGTCTTGGTGGGGTTTACGAAATGCTGCGGCTTGCCCTCGACCTTTCTTTTGTGAAGAGCACACTGTAATTCCAAGTTCACTGAGATTAGGACAACAATAGATACAGACTAGCAAAAAATGCCTTGAGTATGAGCCATCGCAGAAAGGCTAGTTAAGTTGTGGTGGCTCAAAAACTCGGAAAGCATTTACTATGCTGGCGAAACACCATAAACAATTGATATGACTTGATGCATGTTCTCTTACAAGACATCGCCTTATCGGACAAGGAGCAGAACGCAAGCATTTTGAGCAATCTTTGCGAAACGGGAGTGCCACTGTGAATTAGAAAACATCTCAAAGCTTCTTGAAGAGAACAAGCATAATATAAGCGCATCTTTACTTAGTAACTATATACGGGTCCTCAAGTTCGTTTTTTTAAGATCGGTGTGTGGGTTAAAAGAGAAAACTTCTATCCAAAGGTTAATAAAAGGAAACCAATTTTTAGGCTACAGGCCTCGCAACTGACTACTGGGTTGTGCAATTTTTCAAAAAAAAAAAAGAATTGAATCCTTTATTATATAATATTTATGAGAAAACGGGCTTTATCAACTTTTCATCTGATGCTTCATGGAGTGTTGCGAAAGAAGGGACGCATGTGAACGCATGTTCAGTGCCAGAACCACCAGATATTGGTATTCTAACCGATGTTCAAGTAATATAGCAAACTGTACGAGAAACTGCTGTCATCCGCTAACTTGATCTAACTATTACGTACATACACCATTATGGGAAAACAGTTTGAAGGACTGAAAAGAAAAGTTAACCTGAATTCATTTTCAGTGGGCGTCGAAAGCACTTGTTGTTCGCTAGTCCTTCTTGTCATGTCGAGTGCTACGTATTCTCTTTTCAGAATATCAGTGACATAGACACCCTATTTCCCTATTCAAATTTTCAGAATATCAGTGACATAGACACCCTATTTCTCCTATGTACTAAACATTTTGCACCTCGGTTGCCAAGACATGAAAGTCACCTTGTAGAACTCCTGTTTAACCTCCTCACCTTCCACATATACCTACTTTCCTTCTTTCTTGCCCTCCCTTAACTGAACTGAGCACGATACCGAAACCTTTATACGTTAGCCCTACCTATATGGTTTCAGAGTTGTGAATTAGCTGATCTTATTATTCGATCTTCAATGGTACCAGGGGTAACGAGAGACACCAGATACTGGATGTTCTACGTACAGTGCTTGCAAGCCTTCAGTAGTCACGACCTACGGTGGAACGTGACACACCTGAAGTCCTGCGCTTACTACTATCGAACGACGCAGCAGTCCAGTTTAAGCTCGCGTATTTTTTTTTCTTGTTCTCCTTTTTATTTCTCTCTTTTCATCCCTGAATCCCCTTCTCCCAGTGTAGAACAGCAAAGCGGACGCTCCTCAGGTTGATCTTCCTGCCTTTCCTTCCTCTACCGCCTCCTCGTTCAATGAGGATATAGTTTAGGTTTCAGTGAAGCCAAGCCAGCAAGACAAATTCGCGAGGGTGTAATACGGAATTAATTCTATGTGCGTATATAATTTTTAGAAAGGTGGCATGATGTCAACATATTTCAATATGCAGTTGCTAGTGGCGCTGTCATTTAGTTCAAGTTCGAAATTTCAGCATAAGAGACAGTTGTTCTAGCAAGTGCCGTATGTCTTGAGATCTAGGTTTAACACGACCGAAGAAGGGAAGTTTTATTGTACACCTAACTTGCACACACACAAACGAAACAACGAGAACAAGTAAAGACAGTGTATACATCTTACAAATGAGCACTAAAATGTAATTTATCTCTGTATATTCGAAAGTTAGAAGTTGAAGAAAAATAGAAATGTATCGAGTTATTCACATTTCAGATAATGCTACGCTTTCCAGCGTACTAGAGAAGGGAACTTGGCTAGTACGAAACAAGTGGGAACTCCAGCTGTCCCTTCCTTGCTCTGACGAAGCGTGTGTACTGTCTTCGAAGAAAAGCCTCTTCACCGTGGGTTTGCATATGGTCATGGAGGCAAGTCCACACAATGAACCGTATTTTCTGGTGTGCAGGATAGGCGCCTCATTGAGCCTTGTGCCGTGCTTCCGCTAAACAGCATCATCGCCACAGGACGTACAAAGTCACTGTAAAGACCAGTCTTGTGAACAGCTCACATTTTGTTTCCGTGCGGGTTGTGCAAAAGCCAAAGAGGTGTCGCACCATGTACCTGCTGTTTTTCGGCACCGAGCACTCCAAAATAGCTCGTAGTGCCGTCCCTGTTTTGCCGTGGTTTGGACAATGGTAATTTGAAACGACTTTCGATCGTGCCACCCTATCACGTGTAGGCAATGCCCTCCATATTCTCAACCAGTCAAACTCGTACCCCACCCTAGGTACGCCATTACAACGCTTTCGTTTTCATTTTTTTTTTTTTCGTGCAGAATTCCTTTTCTTCATTTTTGCTCAGTGTGCTACTTTCCACCTTGTCACTTACTTCCTTCGATTAAAAATCTTGCAGACTGCACAAACTTATTGATTCAACCGTTCTTTTAGGTCACTAGCAGCTCCGTAAAGCTTTTTTAAGCGGAATTTCTACTCATGGTTCAATGTAACAAAGTTGCCGTAAAGTTCCTTCTAGCGTACTACTCTAGTACGAGAAGAGCCTGTATTCGGAGTAATTGCCGTCATCGGGAAGCTTCTGCGTTGTGTTCGCAGCTGGTGCTGTGTGTTCAGAAATAAATGGTTAATCATTTACAGCACTTGAAATTCCACAATGGGATAGCATAAAGCCGTCTAGTAGGCCTCCAACTCGATGAAGCCGGGTTGAAAATAATTACCTCGCGAACGAGTTCACGACGCCGCGAAAGCCAGTCACAGGCAGTGCACGCACAGCTCACGATGTGAAGCCCCACTAGTGTTGCTTTTGCGTTTAAAGAAAGTGTTCAACAATTGAAAGCACTTGGTACTCTACTAAGGGAGAGCAAAAAGCCGTCCCAGCAAGATAATAGTTATACAATGACTATAGCCATGCTTCACTCTCTAAGGTTAAGCATAGACCGTCTGTGTAGATAAAGTAGCGAATGGTTTAGAGTATTACGTACTTGGGAGAGCACTAAGCCGTCCCGTGGGCCAAGTGTTCACTGAACAACTCCAAATGATCATTGCAGCTCATAAGCAGTGCACTGAGCTGGGTGAGTTAGTATGTATTCATTCCACATACAGCGCAATAACAAAAGCGAAAACTCACAAGAAAGGTATAGGACATGGACGTGTACTTCGCCACTTTTCTAGCACGTGTCAGTCTTCCTGCTTGCGCTGTGCCTGGGATCGAAAGTAACAACGCTGCGTCCTCGGTTCTTTTGTTCTGTGTTGTTTTTTTTTTTTGAGTGTTAATCTTTGAGGACACCTTCGGACTTTCAGTCGTTAGTAAAAAGAAACGAGAATCGAGATTTAGACAGCTCCGAACCAACACCAAGAGCCCTTATTTATTCCAGATTATATGCGCACACCGTCAACAGCTGCTTAATTTTATTTGGACGAGTCCATGGTTGTCGTTTGTTACCTAATAATTATCCTTCAAGCAGAAGTGTGTCATGTTGCAATCTTTAGTGCAGCAGATCTTGCCCTGTTCCTCGCACTTCAAGTCTTCGCATGTCTTTCCATCCGGTTTGTAACGGCTGCAATCTTCGGGACCTCTGTCCACGTAGCAGGATACGGTCACCTGTTTCTCAGCGTTAGCTGCGGGGAAAAAATAAGCAGACTGCATTTTTGTGTTTCTGTACAGCTGAAGTGCGAAATAGGTTGACAGCGGATGAAGGAGTCAACTAGGACAAGCGCTGTTGTCTTTGTCTCCTTCGTCCACTGTCTGCCTGTTTTGTTTTGTGCTTCAGCTGTAAAATTTTGAAATATCTACAGGCCCACTTGCACACCTTGTTTCAGTGCATTTATGTATTTTTCTGTAAGTTTTCTCATTATATCAGTCGTAAATGGCAGAATGAAGCCAGCTTATCTGGTGTAGGGCAAATTGGAGATTGATGGGCGATCCTTCACTCTGCTTGGGAGATGTTTAGGCTGCTACTAACGATGATGTCATCATCACATATACATCAGTTATTTCGGTGTGTTACAAAAAAGTGTACCTACCAAATCTTACAGTTCGTCTGGATGTATTAGGCCAGCTTGTGGATGTATACTGTTTGTTGTTGTCATTTGATAAGATACACAATCCGGCATATTGAGTCTTCAATCTTAAAATTTTTGTGAGCACCAAGTGTTTTTGCAGTTTGTGTTAAAATGTTTGTATGAAGGTGGAAAAAAGTTAAAGAAAACGTACGTTGTGCTGCCTGAACAATACAAGTACGGGCAACATTTATTCGTATGCAATAGAGAGTCCTCAAGTAAAAACTCATTTTACGCATTCCTAAATAAACTTCTAGATCCCAAAGCTGTTTTATGGTTTTATGCGTACAAAAACTGTTTTCTCACCGCAGTCGAAGAGAACGTTGACCACCACACAGGCGAAGAAGCTAAAGGCAGCAATTGTTAGCAGAGTTCCAGGCTTCATGGTGAATCACGCTGAACAAAAGCTCTCTCGCAACTCAGTAAAATAGAATAGAGTAGGCCTACTTGGGGTAGCACTTCGCTATGATAATGTTTGCTGAATCCCGCGGTCTTTTTATACCATTTACAAACAACATAATTCAGAACAAATCATATATCCACGTGCCGGATGCGCTATGAAATCTTTTCTGTGTAATTGTCGTAAATATTGTCGGACAGATGGGAAAATGTGCCCCGACCTCTAGAAAGCAGCATTCTCCCTCGCATCTTATGTACGCTTGCGTTGCTTCTGCGGTCGGTACAACATGTTCAGAGTCGTAAAAGTGGTGCGCACAGCATGTCAGCATCGCACGAGAGATAAGTCGTTCTGAACTATTTCGAGAGTATTGTACACAATATAAAAAAATCCCAATATCACACGCGGGTTTGTTTCTTTTTATCTTTTTGATGAGCAGCGCCATGACAGTGCCATATATTTTTAACATATTTGGATATTACTGCATCACTTACGGAAGACTCGAAAATGTAAAATATTTCAGAAATAAAACAACAGGTGTGCTAGGCTTACTGAAGCACACGTTCCTAATTTCTCTTTCCTCATTCTTTTGTGCCTATTCGTGATGATAGTGCTGGTAGTGGGCTAGATACGAAGGTAGCTTTCAGAACTTTAACAATACCCGGCTGCTTTGTTTGATTTCCCTGCATACAAACCACTGAAAGCTTCCTAACTCACCAAAAAAAAAAATGTCGAACTTTCAGCGCGACAACACGAGCGCTCTAAGACTCTAAATACATCTACATATCACATGTAGTGTAAAGCCATTATTGTTGCTATTTCAACAATATAAAACCTTATGTAGACCTTCCACTGGCACCAAACGAAACACATGTACACTGGGGTATCCTTAATCAAACGTACGCCTACTCCGTTTCCTACTTCATTGAACTGGACATTCTTTGCACCAGAAATAGTCGCTGACTACTTCATATCAATAATTAAAAAAATATATGTGGATTGGGGCCATATATCTAACAGTCCTAAATTACCAACCTATTAAATAGACGAATCTTCTATACCCTTCCCCTAACGCCTATGACGAGGTAGACACTGAACCTCTAATATTGTTCTTGATTTGCTACGTACACAGTTGCGCTCATAATGACTTCTTGGTCATTCTTTCTTTTTGTATGTTATTCTTAAGTAAAAAGCGTGGCTTGGCACCGGCAATATTTTTGTTTTGTTGAAAAAAACATATTTAAAGACAACTATTCTGTCAAAGAAATACCAGGAAACAAAATACTTCACTGAGACAAGCTAATTTGGCATTTTATCAAGAACTACATCATACTGGTGAGGATACTATCAGTGATCACAAATATCGGCTCGTGTTGAACTCACTGTGCGTGAAATATAACTGTTCTTACTGTATCAAAACAAAGGACAAACATGGCGTGAGCTTCCCATCTCTCTCACGATCTCCCCATATAACAAATTTTTTCAACGAAATAAAACTCGTTCAGAAAATAGCAAATCCTTATAAAAATATGGGCGGAACTTTTGGTTGCATCAATACTGCCACTCGAAGCTTTCGAAGCAAACGCAGCAAAGCTCCTACAAGTAACCGAAGAAGTGACTTTTTGGAATAACAAATTGTACACAGAGACAAGCGAAATAAACATGGTTGAAGTTGAATGTTATTTCACGCATACTCGGCGGCTTCGAAAACTTTAGTTCATTGCAAAGACGGGAGCAAAAAAGAGTGCCTCAATATGGTAACAGGAACGGATGTCGGTTTTGGACCACTCGGGAATAAAATAACCCGGTACGCTTATTTTACTTCCGCCTCACAACATCAGTTGCCACTGTCAAAGTAGTATTGTTTACTGGTGATTTGTTTCAACTTTTCTTTTGCATGCATGTTTTCAGAGACGTCACGTTGCCTGGCTGTCAGTTTCCGCAATATCAAGTTCTTGCCTTCCGGGCAAACTGCCGACTTCAAAAGAACTTTGTGTGTGAAGTACGAGGAGCCGAAGCCACTGTCGAAATCTTCGGTGATGGATGCGTGCGAGAGCTGCAAAACATTGGATATCTAAAAAAGCATTGACATTCAAATGATCTTCACGTAGGTAATCTATAAAATAACACGAAGTTCATCTGTATGCTCTGGAAGAATTCGGAATAAGGCGTGTAAAACTACAACAGGGTGCTTTAGTCTGATATTGTTCTAATCCATGTGGTTTTTTACGCTACCAACACACTGCCTGTGCTTTGAAATCAAATCAAACCCAACCCAATGAAATTTTCGTTTACACCGCATTAGAGATGGAAGACAACCGCAAGCGTAGAAACAATGTTTTGAAGGAACTAAGCGTAGATTTCACGGCCATAAGTGATTACTTCGTAGGAGCAAGATCACTTGTAGAGGGCACTAGTAGATATAAAAGGCCCATTTGTAGAACCTACATAGTATGTGGCCGTGGCGCATTAGGTTGTATGCCTGACCAGTCGTGTCACTGATAAAGAGGTTGCGGATGCGACTCTCTTTCACAGAGCTTTTTTTGGTTTGTCTTGTAAGACCAATATTTTTTCGACGTCCTTTCGCAGTCGTAAATACGTCACTCAACACTTGGAGGACCTCGGCTCAAACCACTGTTGTGGTAAAAGGCTGCATATAGGCGGCTTCTCTAGTCCGCAGCCCAACATAATGCCTGGCATGTGATAAGCAGCAAAAGAAAATGTAGCTTAACAAGCGAGAACTTGTGATTACTAAAAACAAAGACACCACAGCCTAAAAAAGCATGCAGAAGTACAAAAATAAAGCTCCAGAATGAATTATAAACAAAGAACTTCAAGTTGCAATTATTACGCAGAAATATATTCTCAAGAAAGTTTTTTCACTAAATACTAAAGCAAGTTATTCATATGCCTATTACATTATTACTTTATATGAAATATGCCGAAGCATGCGCATAACCGCATAACCTCAACGATTCATAGAGAAGGTAGAAGTGATAACTTATACAAAAAGCAGATGGATAATAACTGGGTTAAACGTTTTGTCATTTCACATAATTTAGACATATATTTTTTGCCAACTAGACAGCTAATACAAAGGTAAGACAGCTTACGCTGAACTATAATGAGATATAATAATGTAACTGTTGGACTTTTACGTTTATAAATCCCAACGGGATTATGAAAGGCGCTTTAGTGGATGATTCCTTATACTCCTTCAGTGATCCGTGATCTCTTATATATTATTGCATTGCTTTAAATTATATCTTGCCTATGTTATCTTGTGTGAGCGTCCCACCGAAGTGGTTTTGATACCCGCTGCACTTGTACTCACCTGAACTGCTGTTACTAGTAAGCAACCAATTTCCCTGTTTCACTCTTCTATTGTGTACATTGAAACAAAGACAGCTTATTCACCTCTCATAGTATATATGGCACATCATACTCTAAATTGTAGGAAATTGGCTCGTAACACTTAGGGCAGTACATACAGTACTCTTCATTGTTAACCATCTTCCCGAACACATCATTTAAACTGCTACACAGCGACGGTTTACTGATCTCCTGTCAGACCATGTACGCGGCTGCGAATCGTTGAGGACAAAACATATGAATGAAGTGGGATCAGGCTAGCCAGCGTGTCACCTTAAAACTGATTTAAAGCGTTAGCATTAGTTAAGCAGCTAATATAAATACGTGTCCACTTTGGCGAACAAGTAGAGGTAATGGCTCACAAAACAATGACGTTGATCTCAAGCCGCGTGCCGAGGTGTATGACTTACTTTTTTTTAAGTTCCCTATTTTCGTAACACATTCTAAATGCGAAGCATTTCTTAGCGAACTTCGGTGACTTTGAGCGTATCTATCTATCTATCTATCTATCTATCTATCTATCTATCTATCTATCTATCTATCTATCTATCTATCTATCTATCTATCTATCTATCTATCTATCTATCCGTCCGTCTCTCCGTCCGTCTCTCCGTCCGTCTCTCCGTCCGTCTCTCCGTCCGTCTCTCCGTCCGTCTCTCCGCCCGTCCGTCCCTCCGTCCGTCCGTCCGTCCGTCCGTCCGTCCGTCCGTCCATCCGTCCGTCCGTCCGTCCGTCCGTCCGTCCGTCCGTCCGTCCGTCCGTCCGTCCGTCTGTCTGTCTGTCTGTCTGTCTGTCTGTCTGTCTGTCTGTCTAGCCGCCTATGACTTTAAGCTCTCCCGGCCGTTTCGATAACGGTATCGATACGAAACTTGGTATGGCACAACATGACTGTATGAAGAACATATTTGACTAGTCATAACACGAAAATCATGACATGTATGTCATAAATATCATGATTTACATTTCCTGCTGCTGTAGCTCTTGGGGTGGTTTCGTTCACATGACATGTTGAAAAACTGGTATGGTATGGCGTGATTGCATGGCCGACACAAGCGATAGACCCTAAGATGAAAATAATGGCATGCGTGTCATGTAACAGCATGACTACATGCCACGCTCATGATACGCTCACAGCCATTTCGCTAGCGTAACATATGCCAAATTTGGTATTACAGTACGTGAATGGTTCATGAAGGTATGTGACAGATGCAAGCATGATAATCATGAGATGCGTGTCATGTAAGAACATGACTACATGCCACGCTCATGATGTACTGGCGGCCGTTTCAATAGCTCGACTTATACCAAATTAGGTATTACGGGACGTGAATGGATGACGAAGGTATGATACTGGTGCAAACAGGTTAAACATGAGATGCGTGTCATGTAACAACATGACTACATGCTACGCTCATGTTGCGCTCGCGGCCGTTTCGCTAGCTTCACACGTACCACACTCGGTATTACGCAACGCGAAAGGACGGCATAGCTAAACAACACATTCAAACGTGATAATCATGACATGCGTGTCATGTAACAACATGATTACATGCCACACTGATGATGCGCTCGCGGCCATTTCGCTAGCTTGACATATGCCAAATTCGGTATTACGTGACGCCAATGGATGACGAACGTATGTGACTGAATCAAACAAGATAATCATGAGATCTGTGTCATGTCAGAACATGACTACATGCCACAGTCACGGCACCAATACAATTGGACGTGACGCGGTGCGCGTGGTCGCCGGCGTTCATTTCGTCGCGTCACGTCGGCGTTGCCACGCCATACGCCGGTCCTGTCATATACTCGCAGGCACACGCCGCATCCATCTCCGTACAAATCAAGGGGATGCCATCCAGAGGGTAGACTCCATCAAAGTCCTGGGAATGCTGATAGAGTCTACCGGCGCCAACAGCAAAGCTATAGCCAAGTTAACTCGGAAAACAGACAGTGCGGTGCACCTCATACGCAGAGTGGCCAACAAAAGAAATGGGATCAAGGAAGACAACCTCATCAGGTTGATGCATGCGTTTGTTCTAAGTCACTTCACATACGAGGCAGCAATGCACAACTGGTCAAGAGCAGAGTCCGAGACACTGAATGTGCTCCTCAGGAAAGTTATCAAGAAGGTCCTGGGCCTACCCATGCATACTAGCACCGAGCGTGTGCTTGAGCTTGGCATACACAACACGCTCGAAGAAATAGCAGAAGCCCAAGAGAGAGCACAGTTTGCAAGGTTATCTACTACAAGGTCGGGGAGAATGATCCTGCGGGAGCTGGGCCAACACCCAATAGCAATCAGACGCAATTACAATGATATCCCTGACAACATCAAGGAGACTATCACGGTATCTCCTATACCGAGAAACATGCATCCAGAACACAACGTTGGAAGAAGAGTAGCGAGGGCCAGGACTATACTTCGTCAAGTCTCAAACGAGGAACGAGGGGTCGCATTTGTTGACGCGGCTTCCTACGCCAATGGGAAAGCGTTTGTGGCAGTGGTAGTCGATGGGGCTGGCCATGTCGTCAACTCAGCGACGGTCAGGACGAAAGACCCAATCATTGCGGAACAAGTGGCCATCGCCTTAGCACTCAAGATGGATAACATTGAAGTCGTCTACAGTGATTCCATGGCAGCACTACGGGCGTTCGCCAAGGGGACAGTCTGTGAACAAACGCTGAAAATACTGCAAGGCAAGAACATAACACATCATCTTCTGAGTTGGTTCCCAGCTCACCTTAGACAAATCAACGATTCCCCTCCCAATCTCAACGAAGCAGCACACGAGGCGGCGCGAGAACTCTCCAACCGCGCCTCCCCGGGGATGCGTTCTACCGGTGAAGGGGATAACCGGGAAATTCTTACAACATATAACGAGCTCACTAAACATTTCTACCTGTCTAGAAGGATTTTCCCTCCACCTCACAAAAATCTAACCCGGCACCAAGCACTTACATTAAGGCTTTTGCAAACGCGGATGTACCCTACTTCGAAAATGTTACACATCATGTACCCTGACCTATACCCAAGTAACCTTTGTCCACATTGTGGGGAAATAGCTTCATTAGAACACATGCTCTGGCAGTGCACCAAATTCGCTCATTTATTGCACATCACCTCTGCCAGATGGGAGGCGGCAATCCGCAGCTCGTCCTTGGCAGATCAGCTCTGGGCTGTCCACCAAGACCGCGAGGCGGCTGAGGAGCTTGGCATCTCAGTCCCCACGTGGGAGCTGCCCGCAACACAGTGATCTGTGTTTTGGAGGACCAAATAAAAGTTTATCCAATCCAATCCACGCCGCACTGCGTTGCTTTGACGCATGCGCGTTTCAGCGCGTCCGGCGTCCCTCCGTCACGAAAAGAGGGAGACGCAGTGTTGTCGGGGTAACGCATCGGCGCCAAACGCAGCATGTCGCATTTCGCTCCGGTAGCCGTGGGGCCGCGCCGACGGACGCTCTTCACGCCTGGCGTCTCACAGTAGAGTGCTCGCCCTTTGCGAACGTAGCGTTGCTGTGCCCAGCGTGCGCGCGCGTCAACGCTACACTGGAGTATATAGGGCCCGGCATGATGCGATCGTGGCCGTTTTGCTAGCTCCACATATACCTAATTTGGCATTACATGATGTCAATGGATAACGAAATATATGAGTTGTGCAAACATGATAATCCTGACACGCGTGTCATGTACGAAAATGACAACATACCACGCTCATAGCGTGCTCGCGGCTGTTTCGCTAACTAGACATATACTAAGTTTGGTATCATGTGACGTGAATAGATGACGAAGGTAAACGACACATCCAAACATGATAACCATGCCACGGAAGTCATGCATGGCATCATTTACCTCCACCTTGTAACGTTGTTCTGATTTAAAAGTGATATATCAACATTCCTCATTCGTGCTTCGCATATCATCGATTCCCACTGTACGTGGGATCTGCCAATTTTTTTAACTTATTCAACTTTTATCGAGAAAAGGAACGGTTCATCTTGTTTTTGCCCGAGTTTTGTTGCACATTGATCAACTAATGTTTTGCAAGTTGAGTTGTTTCTATGGTGTCTACGTTTGTGCACACCAGGCATACCAAGTTTGCGTAAGTTCATTGAACACCGCATGATGGTGAAACCCGCTTTGTTCCGGTGCGTCTTCTGCGCAAAGCTGTATCACTAATACAGCTGTATACGTCTTTTGAAACTTAAGCTTCGCATTTATTTGCTTAATTCGAGACGTATATTAGCTGATGGGAACATACACATAATTTTTAACAGTCTACCGTAAGCGAATGTTCCAATTTGGAGAGCACCGATAAAGAGTGCACTGAAAAAGAATCATCAATAAGCAAAGAGTTCTTTAAAAATGTTGCTGCTTTCGAGGATGAAAGCATTCAGTTTGAACGTAACCATGAACGCATTCGCAACAATGATCAACGGAGATAAAGATGATGCTTAGTAGAGCTGTTAAGACCAGCCAATGGGTCTTGAATAAATGAAAAGACGACGATGATCTTAGTATTGAACGTTAACACTTTATGTTGGCGATAATCAACAAATATGATAAAAGAATTAAATCACACTCAAAAGCGAATGTTAACCTGAACGTTTATCCTGTTGGTATTGATATTATTGATGAAAGCGTTGGTTTTGGCAAGTAGATATGGTGATATAATTAATGTGTTGAAACAGAGCAGTCGGCAGACAAAGTTATCATGTATGTGCGACCTTGTGTAAGTAGTGTTACCAAGGGTTACCAGCAAAGCTGTTCAATCTGGCGCGTGATCCGCTGGCATTGGCAAAAAATTAACAGTGGCTTAGCTCGGCTATGCGGGGATATACGTAGCATGAGCTACGGAGGGATGGACGGGCGCATGGATGGACACTGCAATGATTGATGGACGGATAAATGGACGGACTAGCGAGCGATCTCACGTGAGTAAAGTGCTAGCCCACTAGTGACCCGTCACCCCAGCAGCTTCGAGGTCTTCTCTGGCGCGCCAGGTGTGCGCTGTGTGACATCACTGCTCCTCGGGCATGCGCAGTATGACTTTCAACAAGCCACGTGAAAGTGGTCCACCTCGGCCAGTGTAGTTGACGCTGCAAAACTCCGTCGGCTACCTTCATCACCATATCTTGTTTTTACCACGTAGCCCTGATAGAACAATTTTTCTTTTTTTTATTTTGCAATAGAGCGCTGTCACATAAAAAGCAACTAGATTGTGAAGTATTCAAATGATTTCTGATATTACGTGGTTAATTAACTCTATATTATGGAAGCTTTTATCTCTTTTTTTCTTGCAAAGTACAAATGAAGCAATGGTGATAAACTTTCCGCTGTGACCCATTTCTAAGGTCTCAATACATATATGAAGCCCGAGTACGCAAATTAATAAGAAAATATTTATGCTACTTTGTGACACACTTGTTAATTTTACTGTGCGAGGACGTTTTTCTCAAACAAAGCAGGCCAACGTGTTGTTTCTATTGTAGCGTGCTCGCCCCACGGAGGCGCGAAAAGAAGGCACCTACACTACTTGAAGTTTGGGACAAGACTAGTTTATTTTCAAAGAAAAACAGGCTTCGAAAGCGACAACCAAAAGGGGTGTGGCTGCGTATCGTCCGCGGCCCTCCGGAGATAACGTGAGGCATGTTGGCCGCGTCTGCGCCGTGCGCCTCGGCATACGAATTGGTATGCGCACACTAATAAAATTACCGCGATTACCGGCGTCATCGCCCGCTACAAGGGGTCCCCCCCTAGACGACGGAGCCCGGGAAAAAAAGGAAGAAGAAAAAAAAAACAGCATATGTGCGAGTTAGTTCATGAGGTTAGCTGGTTTCACGCGATCGAGAGAAACGACGTCCTCTCTGTCGCGAACACGAATGGTCTAAGTTTTGTGCGACCGCGAAAGCACACGGAAGGGCCCGTCGTACGCCGGAGTCAACGGCGCTTTCACTGTGTCACGTCGCACGAACACCTGGGTTGCCTCATTCATGTCTAGGAAAGAAAACTCTTTGCTTGCGGCTGTAGAATGTGTGCACAGGATGAGATGAAGCGCCTATGGAAGTTGATTAGCCCAAGAAACTCGCGCAACTTGCGGAAAGAGGTAGGTGTGGGGAATTCCCTGACTGCTTGCACCCGTGATTCGAGTGGCAAGATGTCTTGCGGGCTCATTCGATGACCTAGGAAATCTAGTGCTTCAACACCAAAGATGCACTTTTGGGGCTTCAAAACCAGACCGTGCTCGTCAAGACGCTTGAAGAGGAGGCGCAGGGGATTTTCATGCTCCTCCGGCGTTTTGCTGGCGACCAAAATGTCGTTTAAGTAGACAAAAACAAATAGCAGTCCGCGAATGACCTCATTCATGAAACACTAAAAAGTTTGTTCCGCGTTCTTCAGTCCGTATGGCATACGAACAAATTCAAAGAGGCCGAAAGGCGTTGTAAAGGCCGTCTTTGGGATGTCGCTTGGTTCTACTG
The DNA here is from genome assembly GCF_043290135.1 of Rhipicephalus microplus. Classification (NCBI taxonomy): domain Eukaryota; kingdom Metazoa; phylum Arthropoda; class Arachnida; order Ixodida; family Ixodidae; genus Rhipicephalus; species Rhipicephalus microplus. Next base: position 39,316,024 of record NC_134703.1, read on the forward strand.
GAATCTGGTGATAAGTGGCCATCAGATCGAGCTTAGTAAAGATGGTCGTTCTCGCGAGGCGAGCGCTGAAATCATGGATGGGGGGGGGGAGAGAATATTGGTCTGCCGTAGTCACAGGATTGATTGCCCAATAATCACCACAAGGCCGCCAGTCATCAGACTTGTTTTGGCACCATGTGCAGCGCGGAAGACCAGTGGCTGGAAGAAGGTCGAATAAGGCCGAGTTGGCGCATGTTGTCGAACTCACGGCGGGCGACTTCGTGTCTTTGTCCAGCGTGTCTCCTAGGTCTAGCGGTGACGGGTGGTCCAGTGGTGACAATGTGATGCGTCACCTTGTGTTTGATTGGCAGTTCGGCGTTCCGACGTCTGGTGATTTCAGGGCATTCAGCCAGAATCTTTTAAAAGTTTGACTCTGGGTTGAAAGTGCAAATGCCGCATCAGGACAGGTCAGACTTGAGTCCGATAACAGCGAGCGAAGTGACGTTATCCTTGAGACGATGATCGCGAATGCTTACGTCAAGATTGAAGTGGTTCAGAAAGTCCTTTCCCAGGATGACAATTCTGACGTCGGCCACAACGAAGAGCCATCGATATGTGCGCCTGACTCCAATGTCTATCGTCATTCACTGGACTCCATATGATGCAATAGCAGTATTATTGACTGCAATTAGGCTCGAAATGGACTTGCTGCCCCGGCGATGTTGAGCTGCTGCTGGTAGGATAGATAGCTCCGCTCCGGTATCGACAAGGAGGCGTGTGCCGGTGATGCGGTCGACAATGAAGAAGAGGCGGCTTGAACGATGGCCCGTGTCGCTTTTCGCCGTTCGCAACTGGCCGGTGCGTTTGCCGTCCACGAGCATGGATGGGTGGAGCGAGTGGCTTGCTCTCTAAAACGACGGTGGTACCAGCAGATGTTCTGCTCTGCCTCGCTTGAGTGTCCGTGGTGCTGCGGGCTTCGAGCACGGGATGGCGAACGATGCCGTGCAGGCCGGTGTTTGTTGGACAGGGCGAGGTTTTCAACTGCTGCAGCCAGTCAGTCAACCCTGCCCTCTAAGTGACCTAACCGGTGTGAATGTTTGGGCCTTCCCGTTGCAGCAATAGACATTTTTGGGGGCTCAGTGCAGTCGGTGATGTGGTCGGCGAGTAGAGCCAGATGTTCGAGAGTCACGTCATCCGAGCCGCGAGTATCATCCGGGTTGGCTGTGGCAGTCTCTGCAAAAACAACTCGCGAAGCAATGAATGTTGACGCTCCTCTGACGCTTGTTGGCCCAGCAGCTGACGCATTCGGTGAATAGTTGTGAGGGACGCTGGTCACCGAGCTCTTCATGAGACAGGAGTTGTTGCAGCCTGCTCTATTCGGACACCTCAAGACGTTTTAGGACGGTGCTTTTTAGTTCGTCGTAGGGCTTCTCCGGTGGAGTGGAGACGAGCACATCGTCTACGGCGTCAGCGATGTCAGGTGGCAGTGCTGAAACGACGTGGAGGTATTTCGACTGCGGCGATGTGATGCGTCGAAGCTCGAAGCGGGCCTCGATTTGGCTGAACCACACACGGGGGTTTTGGGCCAGAAATGAGGAAGCTTTAACTCTGAGGCGTTGGTTGTGGGTGAGCTTAAAGTGCCTTCCTCGTCTGACATGGCTGCTGTTTTTCCAAACGTCCGGGTCACCACTTTATAGCGTACTCGCCCCACGGAGGCGCGAAAAGAAGGCACCTACACTCCTCAAAGTTTGGAGCAAGACTAGTTTATTTTCAAAGAAAAACAGGCTTCGAAAGCGACAACTAAAAGGAGCGTGGCTGCGTATCTTCCGCAGCCCTCCGGAGATAACGTGAGGCATGTTGGCCGCGTCTGCGCCGTGCGCCTCGGCATACGAATTGGTATGCGCACACAAATAAAATTATCGCAATCACCGGCGTCATCGCCCGCTACACTACATATTCTACTAGCCCCTTTTGCCGCGTTCTGCTCCTTGTTCAGCGTAGCTGCTACGACGTCACTGGGGACTTGAAAGCACAAAAACTAAACAGTCAAAACCTAATTAGCATAATGTCATCTTTGCTGCGAAGGCATCTAATGATTTTTACGCCTACAGCCTGCGTGCATAATGAATGGTTGTTGCCTTTTGACGAACACCATAATCTTCACAGGATCCATTCACACTAACAGAAAGAGGTAAGGAGAGGGTCAATTCAGTAGACACTCGCATTCATTAATTATCAGGAGCCTTTCTGCGCCACTAAAAATCTTGAAACGGTGGGAGTATGAAGAAATATACAATGTTGCCACTGCTGAGCGCAACAGCCCAAAGTTGTACCAGTGATGAATAGCATCTATTCTGGCTCGCTCATTAAGTTTGCCGACAAGTGATCTCAGCAGTGTGTCATGCTGATTGTAAAGCTAAGGAAAATGCAAAAAGCTTTCAATGAACTCCACCGTTGGTAAAATTTACTCTTACACATAAACACGCACACATACATTAAACTGCTCATAACGTACATTCACTATTTTTTATAAAAACAGTTTTCGTGGATAAAACAATCATTTCTTTGCAATTTAAAAAGGCGGAAGCCAAAGAAGTTCACTTTGAGGCCAAGTGTGCTGCATTCTACACATACTGAAGGGGAAGACCAAAGTAACAAGAAATACTTTTGCTTCAAAGAGACACCAAAAATGGAATGATTTATGACGGCTGCACAATGTATTTCAATATTCAACAGGGATATGTGAACATGCAGAAAGTGAAGTAGGGTTGATGCCACCGAAGGTAGTTAACAATGTGCATGTTTTCATCACAATCCTGTGCAATAGTTGAAGCATTTTTTTTGGCAAAGAAATTTGATTTGCACATCTTCTAGCACGAATATTTGTTTATTATTGCGCAAAGTGCTTTTTTATTACTCACCGAAAAGTTCAGTGGTGTGTGCTCAACTATCGTTATCATAACGATTTATTACCAATACAATAAGGCAAGAAATTAATTTTGCTTCATGCATTATGGCTACCCCAGCCTAATGCAGCATTTCCATTATTCGACAGGAGATATTAAACAAGAGATATGTTTGAACTCACTATAAATACGTCAACGCAGTATAGAAATAAGGTAGATTAATGAAACACTGACCGAGGTGTCTAAGCTCTGGAACAATGAGCAAACAAAAAACCTCCGCACAGAACATAGGTTTTCCATGCCATAAACCACATAAGTAAGAAATTGCATAACACTCTTGTGAAGTAGTGTTGAAACATAATTAATCGAAATTTTGAAATGAATGACTTGAGTGCAGGCAATGCGTTTAAATCTATATATGTTGCGAAGCTTTAGAAAGAACTGAAGGACACGGAGGCACAAAATTAAGGCAGCTACACGTCATAAAGAGCAAGATGCGTGAATTTCCAATAAGCATTATAGTGGAATCTGCAGAACTAGCAAAAGAAGGGCCTGTCTGAAGAACTTCCTCTGTTACTTCAGCTCATCTGACTACCCGTTTCGATCCGTCATCTCATATCTTGATTTTGAAATAAGCATTCCAGTTTTCACTAGCAGTATCGAATACATTGAAATTAGGAATTATTAGAGGCCTTATGCATTATGTTACTAAACCGCGGTAGGTAGTACAACCATCCAAGCAATTAGATTCAGTTTCAGAAGCACTTACTGTTACACTAGTCGGGGCATATTTGTACTGAACAAAGCACTCAGCGCAAAACAAGAAAAAAAAAGCGTAAGGCAGGGAGCAATCTGAGTGCTTTCTTAACGATATTCAGTTTGCCATTGAAGAACGCGGGTGAGACGTAATAATGCTTCCGAGCTACTGTCAGTGTTGAAAATAATTAAATGAGTAAACATTGGCAGCCATGCATACATCCGCTGGAACGCATAAGCGAATCACGCTTAAAATCTCTATGTTGGCGCAAAGAACGTGATAATCGGCTTTACAAGTTTTAGGTAAAACACTAAACTTTTTAAATAATTTCTGCTTGTGCCCTACAGTGCTATAATAAACTTAAGAATAGCGGATACTATAGGAAAGCAGGTGATTTACGCTTCAATAGGCTTCCCTGCATTCCCTGACAACGACGACCGGCTGCTCCGCTCAGGCACACGGGGTCATTATTTATGCGCAAGCGCGCTTGCGTCCTTACTCACCCGGTCAGTGCAGCGGGCCGTGAAAATTCTCGCCCGAAAAAATAGGTTTTCCTTAATTTTCTAGGCTAACATGCATGGGAATATAGCTCTACACTGTTTAGTTATGATTCTGTGCACAATGTGCAGTGTATACGAACGCTGAAAGAAAGACTATGTGGTAGTTTCCAACGTAAGAACAACCTTCTTTCGTAAAATACCACGATTCGGGATCCCAAACTGTGTCTGCAGTACGATGCTTTTATTGTCTAAAGTAATTAACATTTAGTAACTTTTGTAAGTCTAGGACAGCGCTGATGAAGGCTCCGGCCATCGTACACCGGTAATAGTGACAGATACGCGCAGACTTATTCATGCGGAGCTGGTGTCACTCGCGTGCATAATAGAGAGTTTTAGTACTGCGTACTCTGCGTACGTGACGGCGTTGCGTACGTAAGGACGCCACGTTCTGCGTAGTGCGCATGCGCAGACCGCAACGCGCACGTATCGCGTTACGTACGCAGCCGCTACGCACGCACGCATGAGATGCGTGCGTGCGTACGTATGAGGTGATCGCACCGCTCTCGAACAGGTTCGCGACAGCGCGAGACTTAGCTTTGCAAAATGGTGGCATCGAAGGCAAGCACCGACCGGCTCTGTGGCTTAAAATATGGCCATAATCTGGCTATAACACTTGGATTGGCTCACATTGGCTGCCAACAACACGTGGTTCTATTTTGATCTACCAAATGGCGCAACACGCTTCACGCTCGTTACGTACGCGGGTAGTACGGCGTTCTAAAAGCCGATTAGTGGCAAACGACGCCACATAACGCAAGCCGCTTGCGTGATGCGTACGTAGCACCATTCCGCAGTACTAAAACTCTCTAATGACTGTCGGGATTTCACGTCACAAGACCGCGATATCATTATGAAAAACGCTGCAGTGAGTGGGTCTAAAATTTTAAGACCCACGCACTTCACTAAGTTCACTAATCTCGATATTCACTCGAATACGTAACAGCGTTGTACTCAGCAGAAATAAAACCAAAAGTGTGAAATACAATTTATTTTGAAAAGAATTATATAGTTTTCTTTTGAACGGGCATCTTCAAAGCGCAAGGAAGGATAAGGCTGTCCAGAGAGTGTATACGTTTCTGTGTATTGCCTGGGGCACAGCTTATTGCTGTGACAAAAGGCCTGGTAACTTTCTAATATCCTAGAACATCGGCTAGAGCAGAGGTCTCCCACTCACCACAACTAGCGGGCCAAACGCACGAAAATTTACTTCTGAAAGAGCCATGAGAGTGAAGGAGGTAGAAGAGAGGTGGATGGGGTGTGAGCCTGCAGTTTGTAACAATTGCAGCTAGCATCGCCACACATATTACTTTTAAATCATTTTTGTATATTTGACGCCAGGATAGGAACAACTTATCCATACCGGTCTCCATCTCCGAAATTGCTAAAATCGGGAAACCAAATTGCTGGATTGTGTTTTTTAATTATGTATTAACACAAGGTAACCACAGAGGGTGTCATGAAAAAATACTTAAAATCGGACAGGCATGGTTTTGTCATAAACATACTTATTTAACAAAGTATCGGTTGAGGAGAGTCCTTAGTGTGCTATGAACTGTTAGCGAGAAGCCGGCGAGCCACCTGCCTGCGACCCCTCGGATAGAAACGAATTCGCACCTGCCTCCGTGATTACAACTAATTCTTCGCACTTATCCCGTTTCGGTTTCAAACGAACACTGGAAAAAATGTCAAATTCGATTGCTCTGCGCAGCTACTGAAGCGCTCATGGATCATTTCCGTCTCATGCATGGCCACTTTGCCTCGGTAGCGCTGCACTCACAAGCGATTTTGTCTCGCCACCTATATATGGACGATTACGGGGTGGCTGAGCACGTGCTGCAGTGCTAAAAAAACGAATAGGTTGATCGAAAAAAGGGAGCCATGGTCTAAAGATTTAAGTCACTAAAACAGATTGAGACTTTGTGTAACTGAAACATTTTTGTATAAAAAAATTGGCCCAGTATCTGCATGTTTCACTGCAAATGTCGTCGAAAGACGATAGTCTTGCATGTGCAGAGAGTAAACAAAAACATTTATTTGATGTTCTGCACGAGCGATGAATTGTATTCTGGAAGCGCTGCGTTAGAGAGTGTCGATCCGTGCAGCGAAGGCGAACGAGCGCATCGATGCATTCATTCATTTCATTTCAATTATTGATACTGTAAGCCCTTTGCGGGCTATTACAGGAGTGGAGTTGACTCATATAAAACAGAAATGTGTATAAGAGAAACATAAGAAAAAGAACCTTCACTACTGGAACAAATCATTTCAGAGCACATACAACAAATATATCATAATGGCAATGCATATAGTTTACAGAAAAGTTAGTGAAAAATAAGAAAAGAGAGCATCACTGCAAAAATACACATCATATTTTGCGCATAATAAAACACATAATAAATATAGCCTAGTTACAAAGCACGTAATTCAAACACATTCACTATCTTGGCGAATGGTATCAGAGTGCACTATATGTTTTATTGCTTCTAAAAATCAGTAAGCGATTTGATTTTCACAACCGAATCTGGTAACAAATTCCACTGCTTAATGCACGTTAAACACGAGCGCTATCTGGCAGTTATCTTCGAAAACGAAGGAAGCCGTGTGCACCCACGTAAAAAGTTGCGCGCCTGTCTCAAAGGCGATAAGGTGTACAACGCAAAGCGACGGGCAGGTGCCACCACCGTGTGGTTTTAGCAAAGCGTTGGAAGGGCTTAATCGGCTCCTCAGGACAATTTGTAAATAAAGTTCATTGACTGACTGACTGGAAGGGCTTGCCTTTTTGAGCATCGCGTTTCATTGGAAGCGCCACGTGATAAACGCTACGGTCCTTAGAATTTCTTATGTGTTCCTTCTCTAGTATAAAGACACACATACAAAATATTGAAGTGTTGATATAGTGACTCAGATATGCGCAATAATTGCTTTTTAATTGACAATTGCACGAGCATGAACACTAAAACTTAAGAAATATTGGTGGGCGCTGCGGATGGGGTCGGCCGTTTAGGGTACCGCTTGGTGCCATGCAGGGTATCGTTACGGTGGACAAACAGACAAATATACAGAGACACAGAAAGACAGAAAGACCAAAAATTTTGCGTCGAAGTACCCCAAAAAAGACTATTGTCTTTGATACATATAAAACCCACCAGGGATTTTGTAAAAGTTCAGTATTCTGAATCGTTCGTCAAACAACGTTTGTACAAGCGTACAAGAGTTCACAGTATTCAGACCTCTACCTTTTTTCTGCACGAAAATGAGGCCGTCCCGTCTGAGATTAGATCACGTGAGCTTTGTTACTGGTTTCTATAGATGTGCGTGTTGAAAATAAATCTAATGGTCTGTAAGTACAACAGACTTATTCTCAAGAAGCATTGTTTTTCGACAAGTCTCGCAGTAAATGGCAAAGTGAATAGTATAAGCCCAACAAAGTCCCAAAACAGCGGGGCTTTGAACAGGAGCCTTGTTAAGGCAACAGCCTTAAGAAGCTACGTAGGCACTCCCCTCCACGAAATTTGCATGCGACACTGCGAGATTTCTCGAGGCTTCATTAGACAGGCTTTCTCCAAACTTACAAAAGTCTAGCTTTCTGAAACGTTTAGTGAAATTTTTTGCAATTATTTTTGAAATAAGATTAATTTATGTACACGTGTGTGCGGGAACAATGAGGCGTTGGGTTCGCTGATGAGAATTGGGTAATAGCAATTCCTGCGCATCTCTCATTCAGTGTACACCAGCTCGTGCAAACCGTGACATGCACAGATGTGTCGGTGACACGGATACAGAGTGTTGTATGTTGTAGTGATGGCACCCGAAAAGTCCTAAAAAATCTCGTTATCAAAAGCACCGGGCAGACGCACAGCCCGCTATCAGTTTACGGCTGTGAGCATCTGGCACCTTGTGCGTCATTAACCAGAGCTCAAAGAGGTGCTCGAAAAAAACTTGCGAAAAATGTGACTAGGCGAGACAATCTCCAGATGTGTCACCGATTGTTTACGACAAGCTCGGCACGAGGCAAGGCCTGAATAGAAAGGATGGCCTCATTTTCCCGCGTGAAACTATGACTACGTTTCCGGCACACTTTTTCATGGGTGGAATGCAAAAATACCATGAATCGATAGCATAGCGAAAAAAATGTTTCCTTGTCAAATCAAAATTGAAATACAATGTTTTCTGTGCTGAAATAATGTTACATATGCAAATCAAATGCATTTGTATTCCTAATTAGAGCAACCACAAATCTATCCCTAGAAAAGGTGTTGGGGTTAGAGAGGCATGCACAATGCAGCGAGGGTCACTTTGTAGGGGGAATCAAACGCCAAGCCACACAACTTAGTAAATGCGCGGAGCTGCAATCTATAGAATCTTCCTCAGGGGCGCAGCCAGGATTTATTTCGAGGCAGGGAGTTAGTGTCTAGAGACAATGCGAGTGATCAACAGGCCAAGTGCACATGCGTTATCTCACATGTGAATTCCTTAGCTGGGAATATGAACAAAAAGAAACGTCCGCATAAACCTGTAAGCTAGGACGAAAAAATATGCGTGAAGGAAGCTCATACATTGTCCACCACAAAGGAACTAGAAACTTCCGAAATAACAATAAAAAACATCCTCTAGACCAAAGAAAGGTCGAATAAAGCTACAATACGAGGAAAGAAGTGTATCGAGTATAGCTCATGCTTGCGGGGTTCTCTAGTCGCTGGGTTCATGGCGAGAAAACTGGCATGCTCGAAAAGCACGTTTGCTGCAGGATAAAGGGAATTCAGGTATACTTTTAGATTATTTCAATTTTTTGGACCCAATGCTGACTGACTTATCTGGTCTGTTGCCTTCGTGCTACAATACCGGCGTCATCTCTATACCCCTCTTACAAATTTATACCCAGTTTATTCTCAAGCTGCTGTATAATACTACGGCGCGGTAGTGCTGAGGAATTCCATGGCAGAGCATGTGGAAGCGTCTAACTTGTGGTGATTTTTTTTTAAATTTTAGGACAGGAGCCTCATACAAAACTGCTCTTACACTGACAAAACAAAAATAAATCTAACCATAAGAAATTTGGGGTAGAAACATGAAGCCAGTGAGGCTTATTTATTTTAATACCACGTTTTTGCCTTTTTAACGCTATATATTTCACTGCATTTAATTCCGTCGATCATTTCAAAGGCGACACGTGAATTGTACTGACGAGATCACATTAATGAGCCACCAAAAATAGTTATTTTGTGAATATTTGTGCATGCTGGCCAAATAGACTGCCAGAAACTAACATTATTTTGATCCTCAAATGTAGAAAATAAGAAATATGGCTCTAAGGCCGACAGCTCTTATAAAATAACGTTCGACAAATTGTTGAGAATACCAATCAGTCTAGGCCATAGATTTATTCTATTGCAGTGATCAAACCACCTCTCTTTCATCCGATAAGACGTCATGATCGCGGCTTCCTTGGTCTGCTGTGAAAGATGATAATCATGAGCGTGATGAAAGTATGAGAGAAACACCCCTTGGCCATTGCAAGGGCTAGCGTGCAAAAGCTACAACTCTAAGAAACTTGAAAAATAATGCCATTACATCAGATTTCATTGCAGTTCTTTGCGAGACACCATGATGCTACATAGCTTCAGAAGGACTACTGAAGATGACTATAATCTTACGCCATGTCATTCAAGTGTAAAACCGAGCAGCTTAGCTAGCAAGTGTGGAAGCGTACAGACACGCTGTGAGTTCTACGCAAGTATTTTATACAGTTTTTTTTCCAAAGCCATAACATTTGTCATTACTCTTGGATAATATCTCACAATGTTATGTCCGTCCATTTCGCTTCAGCGGCATGTGAAGCGGAGCCGTCCTTTAGAGATGTTTATTTGGCATGCGAAGCTCATATCAGAATAAGTGCAGCGGCTCGTTCAGCCCGGTCATATTGCTTCTTTGACATTTCCTCAGGAAAAGACTGATATCAATTTCTGTTTTACACTTTACTGCTCAGTTTCTCTCTGCACGAAGATGACAACCGTAGCAAAAGCATTATCAATATATTCACCGCATAGTATTGTTGTTCTTACATTTGTGCCATGGTTTGATATTCTCGTGTCTTCCGGAACGACGTAGATGAATATCTATAGACACAGTGTATATAATTTGGATAATATAGGCACGCTCTCTGTTAGAGCCTCCTCAAAGCATTAGAATGATAGAAAAACGTTATCCTGGGAATCATTTATATTCGCTAACTGCACATCCATGAAGCACTTGCACTAAGCGTTCAAGATAAAAGTGTTTCACAGTGACAGTATGTAGGAGCAGATATGTTCCCTGTATCGATGTACTTTTTCCAGTGCTACGTACCTATACCATTAAAAAAGAAACATGGAGTAAAAGAAATCTTTTAAAAAACCTTTTTTTTCGTTGCATAAAAAAGAAGCAAATGCTAAAACTTTCAACATTTTCTTGGATTCGGCCGTGGCTTTTTTCTTTTAAAGAAGACCTACTTTGAAATAATGTATTCAGTTCGCGTCAGCGCTTCCTTTCAGCAATGCGGGTGAAATAAAGTCATTGCTTCGCTTAAATTGGACTTTTTATAAGTAGTATCATATGCACCTGAACCTATTTTTCTCTTAACTACATGTTTATGCAACTACAAATTTATATGGGAGTGTTTACTTACCCAATAACACATCCATTCTATGAAGTAAAACCTCAGTTCTAATCTCTTTCAAGGCTTCTAAATAAATGTCAATGCACTAGCCAAGCTCCGAGACTGCCTCTTTCGTCTAACTTGCTGGCTTTGCCTAAACCTTGGCGATAACTCGATTTTTCCTATTCTCTTGAGAGTGCTGTCGGCCATTAGACTCAACTAGGGTCCACAGCATGGATAATAAAGAAATGAACTAAGCTGTACTGAGAAGAATACCTGATCAGTCGTCCAATTCTTTGTTTAGGTTGAAGCTCACCCCCTCTTTTTTCGATCGTAGCGTATGCTTATCACCAGTCTTTGGGTGATTCTGGTCATTTTGTTGGCCTGAAAATTCCCGACACGGCAAGTGCATACCAGCTTTTGTTGGCTGAAGGCACTACCACAAGCCACATTTAGCCACCTTATATTTTATGTTTTTGCGGCACATAAAAGAAGACATGAAAACACAGAGTGTCTACGTTTGCGCCCTCGTGTTTCTTCGAACTAAACCTGAAGGCATGCAGCACCACCTATACCACCAGTCAGTTTTATTGAACTATCTTAAGCTATTTCTTGAAACCTTGAGAACACAAAGTAACATCGGTGTCATACGGGCACTTTGATCACGATCAGCGTCAATCGTCAATACAGATTGAATTCATTCATCGTGATCAACAATGAACGCTGTTACACTGTCCAAATTAATCCATGTCACACTGGACACACATGTCTGTCGAATGGCGATCTGGGAACCATATTGCGATGCACTGATTGCGATTGTCTTGGTCCCTACGGGACCTAATCAAACTTATAAGGGACCGTGTAGCCACACCCCATACGTATCAGCCCTTATCGCGATCGAAAGTACCCGTGTGACGCCGGTAGAAAACATTAAACAGCCCCTAAACCAACCAGAGGACGAAATTTAGTTGGGGTGAGGCAGTTGTGCACGAGTCTACAATGAGCATGAAGATATGCGAATTTTCGAACTGGTGTCATAAGGAAAGTGCCATAATACACACGTCGAATCATTGTTCCCCTCTTTGCTTCACTACACCCCGTTCGTCGACCGGTTTCCTGACTCGCTAAGCCGCTTCGCCCTCCTCGCCGGGTGCCTCTCCCAATCTCACGTGACCTACGCGCCAACACTGACGTGCTCTCCGAAACATTGTCCACTTCTGGTTACCGCGATTTCGTCAGTTCCGCGCTTCTTGGATGCCTGCTGTTGTGTGCCGACCCGGGCTTCAACTAATTGTGGTGGTATGAATACTGTGTTTGTAGATAGTGATTCGGCACTTGCGTTTAGGGCTGCAGTAGCCGATTCACGAGCACACAGACGTGCGCAACACGACGAAGAATAGACAGGAGCGTGGGGAGCTGCTTGGTGACTAACCGGAAGTTGTCCGTTCTCATTCCATTAATCCCCCCATCGCTTGTCGACAACATCACAGATGGAACACCCAGACGTAGCAAACGTCAACGGGGCGGACCAAAAGGCCCAGAGAAGTGAAGTGATTCTTTCTCCGCTTTTGTTCTTTTACGGGTAGTTCCAAGTTTTGTGGTGTTTTTCGACCATACGTGGCTGACTGTCAAACCCGCATTCTATAGCTCAGCAGAGCGAAACTCCGGAAAGTATGCTACCAACGCTGTTTTGGAGAGATATTGTACTGGCTTGTAAAAAAAGACTTCTGTTCAAGGGGCACGTCTTAAAAACACTAGTTCAAAAAAGCATGGTCGCAAGTTCATAACCTGTAGCACAGTTGAAACTCCGCTGAGCATTTTATTTATTTGCTGAGGGACATTGTTATGTTATACTTCAGAGCTCAGAGTTAAAAGTTTACATCATAGTATTATCAACGTGTGCGTTGCAGTTTCAGAACTACAAAATAAAAGGGAGAAAGAGAAGAAAAGCCCTAATCGAAGCTTCAAGATATGTTTTATTCATCTACCAATTCATCCATATACCTATCCATCCATCTGCCCATCTACCCATCCATCCGCCCATCTACCCATTCATCCGCCCATCTACCCATTCATCCGCCCATCTACCCATCCATCCGCCCATCTACCCATCCACCCGCCCATCCATCCACCCGTCGATCCATCCATTCATCTACCCATCCGTCCGTCCGTCCGTCCGTCCGTCCGTCCGTCCGTCCATCTGTCTGTCTGTCTGTCTGTCTGTCTGTCTGTCTGTCTGTCTGTCTGTCTGTCTGTCTGTCTGTCTGTCTGTCTGTCTGTCTGTCTGTCTGTCTGTGACTAATGCAGGTACAAGCACGCGACACTGGGATGCGCTATATATTTGATTACGTGCTTATGGTTTTTGTCTATGTGTAATGAGAAACCATGTGTTGTAGCGTTTTTTTCGGCAACAGCAAGCAGGATGAAGGGGCTTGACTGATCAGCCATCTGTCCATTTAGTTATTCTGCGCTAACATTTCACATTCATCTACGGTAATAAAGATCATGAATAAACCATGTGGGCAAAGGAATTCGCTTAGACTGCACGAAAAGTAGGTGGTCTTATTGCATCAATGGAAAAAGACTATCACTTAAAAGCAACATCATTGGCATTCTGTAGAGTTCTTTTATTCATGGTGATAACTAGGAAGAATGTGATAAACGCTGTCAAAAGGTTATGGAAAGCCAGCTGACATTCAGGCTAAATAGAAAAGTCCTCATATAGCACACTCGTTTGAATGATAGCCAATCTCCGAGAAACCAGTCTCTCTACACACTGTAATGTTTGTTTAATTGCCACCAGTAGAGCTACAACTGCTTTTGAGTATATATTTAGATCTTGGAATACGAGTTTCATATTTACTATCTAGGCAGCCCCAGAAGTAAACACTTGCACATGGCGATACATCATCTGATACAATATATCACAGAGTCTGTGAACACGGAATATATTAGTAAACAACAGTTTGGTGAGCACACCACAAGTACTCCAAGTGCTCAATTTAGTATATACAATGATCACATATACAATTATATAAATGTCCAATGTACTAATGAAGCACCTTACAAAACTACTATGAAAACATTTCAAAATGCAATGGCATATTTGCGGTAACAAAAGTAATATGAAAATATTTATAGGCACGATAAAAAGTAGACAGCCAAGAAAGTGTGGCGCATGCTCGCCATCCGCAGGCCTAACCACTATCTTTGACGAAAAGCTGGTTTTTCCGGATCACACCACTTCACTTTTCACGAATACTCCAAGAAAGTTGAAAAACTTTGAATTTCCTCTACTTTGAACTCCATCAAGAACGTAACAAACGCGCGATAAAAGAAAAATGTCGCTGACATATGCGTAAAACTACTCCAACATCAAGCCACTTTATACTGCAACTCCTGAACTGCTCTACAGTTTCTTGGTCATTAACTGGACATACGAACCATCTTTTCGACATCACATTTAGGCAAGACCAATGTGGAGCCTTGGCCGAGTCTAACAGACTTTCGAGTCTAATAGAGCTGGTTGGGGCCGAGAATCGTCAGCAAGAGCTGCGCGTCTTCATAGTGAGAACACTTTTTCTTCTATGTGGCGCCATTTCTAATACAAAGGGATAGTGTGGGTGCATATGTGAGCGCGGGCTAAGAAAGACTTGCATCAAGTATTGCGTTCTCATACAATGCCTTTATACGCGAGGAGAGCGTATTTGCTTTCCTTTCATGTCGTGAGCGAAAACAGAGGCCTGTTTTGTCAACGTGTGGCACGGGAAAAATAAAGCGTCAAGTCCCTGTCCCCGACGGGTTTTCCCTCAATGGCGCGCTGTCTTATCCTCCAGCTCTTCATGGATTCTCCTACTCTCTCCCTTATCTATTCTCACGCTTTCTTGTTTGCTTTTCCCGTCGCAAATGAGATTATGGCCCCTTGTTTTCCAATACCCTTTTACCGCTTCTTCACTTTCCCTAACCGTGGCCGCGAGTTTGAGCCAAAGCCTGTCCGGGCTACATCGCGGGCATTGCGACGTGGGCCGAGTGGGCAGCTATAGGCGTTACTGAGGGAGAACAAACGCCTCGTGAAGTGTGTGGACAGCCATGCGTGGTTTGTGTGAGTACAGGCCGAACCACTCGCGATGTACCCCCCACGCCGCGTCCAGAATACTCGTCTTGCCTTGTCTTTGGCATTGCATCTGTCCGAACCCCGATTGTTTGAGGAGGAAGGGAGATCCTGAGCTGCGTTGAACGGGCCTCGGTTTGCACGGGACTGCCGCAAACATTGCAGGCAGTGGTGACAGACGTCTTACAGTTCTTTTCCGTTCTTTTGTTGTGCAAACGTTGCGACTTAGCAAAGAAAAGTAATAAACTCCTTTTCGGAAAGTATACTATATAAAATAAGTATAGTAAGTAAACCTACCATTGCTTACTAGCGCGGTATAGGGACTTATTATCAAACGCTGACGTTTCGCAAGGTAGAGGAAGCATTTCTCGAGCGGGAATGCTTATCGTCATTTTCATATTGCCTTCAAAGGGAGCACATTCTGTCAATATCGTAATTAGAATGTACTTAGCAGATCACCACATGGTGTACGAATTTTTTCTCGTTTTTTCAGTAACCAATCAATAGAATCATTACATATCTTATTTGCTCGTTCATTGTTCACAGCTGGTGACTACTGTGTAATACATTCTAACGCATGAGATACTGTTTAATCGCTAGCTTTAATTGTTATTCTCGCGGCCACGGTTAGGGAAAGTGAAGAAGCGGTAAAAGGGTATTGGAAAACAAGGGGCCATAATCTCATTTGCGACGGGAAAATAATAAATAATAATAAATAAATAAATATTATTCTTCCCAATGGTTACCCCGCTCCACTCGAACATCGATCACGCTCAAGCACAGAGCTTCGGGAATGTGGCTGAGATGAACGGCGCGTTCCTTAATTGCAGCTTCTACCCTTACAAGCCGGCAATACAGACACTATAGCACGACGCCTTGAGGAATCTCGTTAATGGCTAGAAGCCTACAACACGCGTCTCGCCAATTAGGCAACTCTTGCATCCCCGATACTTGCCCTGCAGCCGCCTTTTTCTTGCTAATTAGATTATCGAGCTCTGCCGCGGACGGTAACAACACGCGAGAAAATAAGACCTGGTACGTTGTGGTAAATAATGACTTATAGGAAGAATCACCCCCGTACGAATATGCCATGGTTTATTGTTTCTTAACCGGAGCAACATTGATGCATTTCCTACTAACGACAAAGCTTGGGGACTATATATATACCACTAAATTCAGCAAGGTGTATGGGTAGAGTACAGTGCAGTGTTTCTCCATACCTGCGGCATTCATTGAATGTGATCTCGGACGGAAAGATAACGTTACGGCAATTAGTGTGTTTCCTTCTAATACCTACCCTAAGAGCCATATTTATTGGCCTGTTTCATTATAGTAATGTCTCGTATAACAAATGCACCCAGATGACAAGAACGATATGAAAGGCAGCCATATTACAGTAATAAAAAAGCTATGGTTCTTCACTTACAACACCTGAACAGTAGGTTATGATTGACTGGTAGTAATGGAAAGTTCCAGAAGGCTTCTAATAAGCTACCTTCATTTGACAACCCCTTCAAACATCTTAGAAGAATTGTACTGTGTACGATCCAATCCACAAGACACCACTGCAGTTGGTGCCGATTCCTTGATTGATTGATTGAGCTAAACTTTTTTTTTGTTACGCCACCGGTGACATTTGTTTACGACACATTTATATTATAATAGTGCATATAACAGCAGTATATACGTAAAATTAAGCAGATAACACACACGCATGTGCGCACGTGCACACACACACAAAAAAAAACAAGGGACACAGCTTGCTCGCACATATTCTTTCATTGCGTCGAGACCAAACACCCCAGCCCTGAATATGTCTTCTCAATTTTCAGTATGATACTTGATCACTACGGACTGGCACACAACCATGTCACTGCCTCACGCACCTGAGATAAAATGACGCGTATATATTCGCGCACTAGAAAGTCCAGAACCAAAAAGTTAGAAAATAATGCGCCGAAACGTAATGAGACTTTCACAGTAACCTTCCCGATTCTTTAGAATGGGGTAAAACATATAGATTTACCATTCATCCATTTAAAACTAAATTTCTTTTGTTTTCATCACAAAATAAATCATCACAGTGCATTCCGCCCATTCCCGTTGATAACCACGCATTATCGGCAAGTGAAGATGTGTTAACTTAGAGGTCAGTAGTGAGCTTAACTTGAAATTTCACAATCACGTAACCTATCTTAAAAAGAAGTTATCCCATGGAATGCGCATCCTCATCACAGCAGGTTTTTTTTTACGTGCAGTTTTGCTCTCACTTTATTTCACGTTTTCGCACTCGCACATCAATTACTGCACAATCCCATGGGGTGACACGCACACAACTTGCCTAAAACCACTACAAATCATTCGGAACCAGGCAATTCAATTATTCACATTTAGTTCATCCCTTATGCGATGTCAAACAGTTGCTGAAAGAAAATAAATTTTTTGATGTTACCACCCGTAGCCCTCCACTACGGCGTCTCGCATAATCATATGGTGGTTTGGGACGTTAAACCACACATATCAATCAGGTTGTATACGAGGGACTATTGGTCGGCTGCCAGCTCGTAATAAGTTCACATGATACGTGACACGTATCATGTGATAAACAAATGTGATAAAAGAGTGTGCCACACTCGCCGACTTGGCTACAGATGGCGCTGACTGACACTCCCACGTTTAAATTCTCATATATACCCAATAAAGTGGCTGAGAGGATAGCCGCCGTGGTAGCTCAGCGGTAGAGCATCGAACGCGTTATTCGAAGGTCGCAGGTTCGGTTCCTGTCCACGGCAAGTTATCTTTTCACCCACTTTTCTTTCTTCACATTTACCTGACAATTTGGACCAGTAACCTCCCCTATACTCTCCTTGGCATTATTGTCTGTTAGATTTCATTATTAGTGTGTCAAAACACGAAAAAACTAGCCCCGTAAGTATGAAGGCCTTTTCGTTATATATATATATATATATATATATATATATATATATATATATATATATATATATATATATATATATATATATATATATAACGAACGAACAATTCGTGCACCGCTTCAACCGGGACGCTCATCAATTCAACGAGACAGTCAAGGCCTACTGCCGAAGACCCAGCAAGGTGTCATACATTGACTACCAATTCGAGCAGTTGCCACCAAGACGCTTTCTTGCTGCGGATGGGCTTCATCCGAGTTTTATGGGTGTCGCTTTGATTGCCGAAACCCTCAAGAAAGCACTCGGTCGTGGAGATTTCGAAGCTACCACGGGATGGTCGACTCAACCAGCAGCTCCCGTGAATATACGTTCAACACAACAAGACCCCCACGAGAAGACTTCTGCATATCAACATACACCAGGAGCCCCACACCCACCCAACACCACAGATGAGTTCCCGACGATTAGCGAAACTGTGACTCCCGCGAGCCACAAGCACCCCCTCACCATCATCAACAGCGCACCACTACTAGGGGGGAAGTCTGCAGAACAGCCAACACGCGTCCCTCCATTGCGGAGGTCGAGACCAAAAGCACTACACGACAGCACCACTACACCACTCCTCAAAGGGAAGCCTGCCGAACTACGAAACCGCGTCCCCCTATTGCGGACCCCGGAACTGCCAATGAACACGTTCGCCGGGAGCCCAACGCCGAAATCCTCCCCACAACGACGAAGGCCTGCCGGACATAACTACAACCTGCGCACCTCATCAGTGCCATCCCCGCACCCAAAAGAAGATTGACTTCTGAAATGTAAGTCCAGCTCATCGCTTCCCAGTTGCAGTGCCACTTTCCTTAAAGTACGAAAACTTGCTGACAGACGAATTAGACATGAAATGCATAAATCAACATTGCAAGTGTACCTTCGTGCTAGAATAGCCCCCAAGGGTATGACACTCTCCCTCACACCAGCCGCTACAAATCTAGATGAACACGACCAAATAACATGGAAAAACGTCCTCCTTGAGGCATCTCTCAAATTAACAGAAATCGCTCTTAATCACAGTGATAAGCAGGTAAAGAAACTGGTCGCTATGACCAACACCATTCTCCGCCACAACACTTTATCGAACGAAGAAATCACGTGATTAACAGAATTTGAGCAGAATAAATACCAAGCCATCATGACCACAAAAATTCATAAACTCAAAAGAGACCAAGTGCCCAAACCCGCGTTCCCTGATATAGTTCCTTATCATTACAACACCACCACCCAGGAAATCACTAATGGTACAAACGAGCACCCATCTAAGAACACACCCTGTGACACTGTGGTTGTAAACTTATCGGACACGAGCTTGTCACCTGACGAAGAAAAACTGCTATTTAAGGGACTAAGCTTCTGCCCCACCACAAAATTTTTCGATGAATTCCACTTGCTCCGAGACATCGACAACTTCGCTCGAAGCTTAAGGTTGCGCGAATATTTCTTAAACAGGCCTTCTAACCACGAAACAATTCACCGTCGTAAATCAAATGATTGGACACCGAACAGTAATCGAGACAAGTGCTTGGACCTTTATATCACCGCAGTACAGAAAGATATAGTACACGAATACCACAGACAGAAAGGAAACCGAGAAAACTTGACCAAATCTGAAAAAGTAAGTATGAAAAATTTGGTATCTAGGACAGACATAACAATAAAACCCGCTGACAAAGGAGGAGCAATTGTAGTCCTTAATACAACCAACTACTTACAAGAAGCATACCGCCAACTAGACGACTCAAGATTTTACGAACGGCTTCTAGGTGATCCGACAGACGAATACAAACGTATCGTATCAACAGAACTAAAGAAACTGTTGGATGCAGAAAAGATAACCAACACTGACCACAAACTGATGCAAGCAGCATACCCTCGTCCAGGTTGCTTCTACATCCTCCCAAAAATTCATAAACCCGGTAACCCAGGTCGACCAATCATATCAGGCATCGGTACAATAACTGAACCCATATCAGGGTACGTGGACAAACTAATAAGCCACATTCCATGCACCCTCGCGTCGTACATAAAAGCCACCACACATTTTCTTCGAGGCATTGCGGGTATCTGTGTGCCGAAAAACTCGTACTTGGTTACTCTTGATGTCTCTTCATTATATACAAATATTCCTCACGATGACGGCATAGCTGCATTACAAAACATGTACACAAACCATAGACAATCTAACACCCCAGATTTCTCTGCCATTGCAACTTTGACGAGGATGGTCCTCGAATTAAATTCATTCTAGTTTAACCAAGAGTATTTTCGACAAACCAGCGGGACCGCTATGGGCACCAATATGGCACCTAATTATGCCAACATATTTATGGGAAAGCTAGAATCTGAATTTCTTGCACAAAGTTCTTTGAAACCAATGTTATACAGAAGATACATAGACGACATCTTTCTTATTTGGACCCACAGCGAGGACGAACTTCTCAGCTTTATCGACACTTACAATGCTGTACATCCGAACATACACTTCACACACACATACTTGCAAGTTACCGTAAATTTTCTTGATGTTACCATAACGATAGAAGAAGAGAAGCTCTCTACAACCCTATATCGCAAACCAACGGATCGACAACAATACCTCCATTACCAAAGCGATCACCCATGCCACTGTAAAAACAGTATTCCATACAGCCAGGCTCACCGGTTTAAGCGAATCTGCTCTAGAGACGCTTACTTTGACACGAGCTCACAGAGGCTAAAACTTATGCTCGAGAAACAAAAATACCCCCCACAAGTAATTAATGACGCTGTTCAAAAAGCGAGAAAACTAAAGCGTGAAGACTTACTTATGAAGCGACCACCACGAGAAGACCCACAACGAAGAAACCTCTGCTTGACTTACAGCACAAACTTCCCCAATGTAAACAAAATCCTTAAAACGACATTACAACATTCTGGACCAAAGTGAACGTCTGAAACGCGCATTCCCATCCGCTCCAGGCGTCGTTTACCGACGACCACGTAACCTCAAAGACACTCTTGTCCACTCCCAAATTAACACATCACCCCCCAATAATTCATGCCGCCCTTGCTTAAAGCCACGATGTCTTGTATGTAAGGCGATGCGAGAAACAGACAAAGCAACCAGCACGCAATCCAAGTTTTCGATTAACATACGAGGAAACCTAACATGCGATTCCTCTAATGTGGTGTACCTACTCGAATGCAACGTGTGGTATGCAGTACATCGGACAAACAGAAACACCATTTAGGATTCGCTTCAATAATCACAGAGCCCATGCGAAATCAGCCCCAAGTCTACCTCTATCAAAACATCTCAATCTTCCCGACCATGCATTCGACAAACTATCAGTAACGCTCTTAGAGACGGG